>NC_056735.1:1682599760-1682899760 GCF_019279795.1 Protopterus annectens | reverse complement strand
CTGTGTATAGAATCCGTGTGCATGCATGCAAGACGGCCCTTTGCAACTGCTAAGGGTGTGAGCATGCCCAGTATGCCATTGTGTAGATGGACACACAGTACATTCCAAACTGCGCCCTTCCATGTTTAGAATCCATGTGCATGCATGCAAGATGGCTCTTTGCAACTGATAAGTGTGTGAGCATGCCCAGTATGCCATTGTGAAGATGGACACACAGTACATTCCAAACTGCACCCTTCCATATTTAGAATCCATGTGCATGCATGCAAGATGGCTCTTTGCAACTGCTAAGTGTGTGAGCATGCCCAGTACGCCATTGTGTAGATGGACACACAGTACATTCCAAACTGCACCCTTCCGTGTTTAGAATCCATGTGCATGCATGCAAGACGGCCCTTTGCAACTGCTAAGTGTGTGAGCATGCCCAGTATGCCATTGTGTAGATGGACACACAGTACTTTCCAAACAGACGTGTGATACTAAGCATGTGGGCATGGTCATTGACATCCTGTATAGCGATGGTGGTCATCCAGGCAACAGGTGTCCATTTTCAATGTCACGACGGATGCCTACATTGAACACACTGGTTGCTGTCTTGAAGGGTGTACTGTCTGTCGTGCATCCTGTATCTATGTAGTGTTGTTGTAGTGCTACGTAGATATTTGGTTGCCCCGATCACACCACTGCCATGTGTTTTTCTATGTCTACCTTGGGACAGTAATATGCTTTCAGACTGCTCACTCTCTATACATTCCCTATCGGTGTCCTTGCCTTTGCGGATGATGTCACCCACGTAGAAGTATGCCTCTGGGAGTGCTGTGTTCAGTAATCTCGGTAGCACATTCTGTAAATGCGTCATGCTGTAGTGTGTTAAGGTAGTTAGGTGTATGTTCGACTCTCAGCCCTGCCAAGTGTGTGTGTGTGTGTGTGTGTGTGTGTGTGTGTGTGTGTGTGTGTGTGTGTGTGTGTGTGTGTGTGTGTGTGTGTGTGTGTGTGTGTGTGTGTGTGTGTGTGTGTGTGTGTGTGTTTGCGCGCATGCTTCCATCCGCCTGGGGACTCAATCTTGCTTTTAGACGCCGCACACCACAGCAGTTTGCAACCGACGTCTTTGCCTTTGCGGATGATGTCACCCACCTAGAAGTATGCCTCTGGGAGTGCTGTGTTCAGTAATCTCGGTAGCGCATTCTGTAAATGCGTCATGCTGTAGTGAGTTAGGGTAGTTAGGTGCATGTTCGACTCCCAGCCCTGCCATATGTGTGTGTGTGTGTGTGTGTGTGTGTGTGTGTGTGTGTGTGTTTGCGCGCATGCTCCCATCCACCTGGGGACTCAGTCTTGCTTATAGATGCCGCACACCACAGCAGTTTGCTACCGTCTTTGCCTTTGCGGATGATGTCACCCACCTAGAAGTATGCCCCTGGGAGTGCTGTGTTCAGTAATCTTGGTAGTGCATTCTGTAAATGTGTCATGCTGTAGTGTGTTAGAGTAATTAGGTGTATGTTTGACTCCCAGCCCTGCCAAGTGTGTTTGTGTTTGTGCGCATGCTCCCATCCACCTGGGGACTCAGTCTTGCTTTTAGACGCCGCACACCACAGCAGTTTGCTACCGACGTCTTTGCCTTTGCGGATGATGTCACCCACCTAGAAGTATGCCTCTGGGAGTGCTGTGTTCAGTAATCTCGGTAGCGCATTCTGTAAATGTGTCATGCTGTAGTGTGTTAGGGTAGTTAGGTGCATGTTCGACTCCCAGCCCTGCCAAGTGTGTGTGTGTGTGTGTGTGTGTGTGTGTGTGTGTGTGTGTGTGTGTGTGTGTTTGCGTGCATGCTCCCATCCACCTGGGGACTCAGTCTTGCTTTTAGATGCCGCACACCACAGCAGTTTGCTACCAACGTCTTTGCCTTTGCGGATGATGTCACCCACCTAGAAGTATGCCTTTGGGAGTGCTGTGTTCAGTAATCTTGGTAGCGCATTCTGTAAATGCGTCATGCTGCAGTGTGTTAGGGTAATTAGGTGTATGTTTGACTCCCAGCCCTGCCAAGTGTGTTTGTGTTTGTGCGCATGCTCCCATCCGCCTGGGGACTCAGTCTTGCTTTTAGATGCCGCACACCACAGCAGTTTGCTACCAACGTCTTTGCCTTTGCGGATGATGTCACCCACCTAGAAGTATGCCTCTGGGAGTGCTGTGTTCAGTAATGTAAAGTTGTAATGCTGTAGTGTGTGTGTGTGTGTTAGAGTAGGTAGTAGGTGTTAGTCCCAGCCAGCCCATATGTGTGTGTGTGTGTGTGTGTGTGTGTGTGTGTGTGTGTGTGTGTGTGTGTGTGTGCGTGTGTTTGCGCGCATGCTCCCATCCGCCTTTTAGATGCCGCACACCACAGCAGTTTGCTACCAACGTCTTTGCCTTTGCGGATGATGTCACCCACCTAGAAGTATGCCTCTGGGAGTGCTGTGTTCAGTAATCTTGGTAGCGCATTCTGTAAATGCGTCATGCTGTAGTGTGTTAGGGTAATTAGATGTATGTTTGACTCCCAGCCCTGCCAAGTGTGTTTGTGTTTGTGCGCATGCTCCCATCCGCCTGGGGACTCAGTCTTGCTTTTAGATGCCGCACACCACAGCAGTTTGCTACCGACGTCTTTGCCTTTGCGGATGATGTCACCCACCTTGAAGTATGCCTCTGGGAGTGCTGTGTTCAGTAATCTCGGTAGCGCATTCTGTAAATGTGTCATGCTGTAGTGTGTTAGGGTAGTTAGGTGCATGTTCGACTCCCAGCCCTGCCAAGTGTGTGTGTGTGTGTGTGTGTGTGTGTGTGTGTGTGTGTGTGTTTGCGCGCATGCTCCCATCCACCTGGGGACTCAGTCTTGCTTTTAGATGCCGCACACCACAGCAGTTTGCTACCAACATCTTTGCCTTTGCAGATGATGTCACCCACCTAGAAGTATGCCTCTGGGAGTGCTGTGTTCAGTAATCTTGGTAGCGCATTCTGTAAATGCGTCATGCTGTAGTGTGTTAGGGTAATTAGGTGTATGTTTGACTCCCAGCCCTGCCAAGTGTGTTTGTGTTTGTGCGCATGCTCCCATCTGCCTGGGGACTCAGTCTTGCTTTTAGACGCCGCACACCACAGCAGTTTGCTACCGACGTCTTTGCCTTTGCGGATGATGTCACCCATTTAGAAGTATGCCTCTGGGAGTGCTGTGTTCGGTAATCTCGGTAGCGCATTCTGTAAATGCGTCATGCTGTAGTGTGTTAGGGTAGTTAGGTGCATGTTCGACTCCCAGCCCTGCCAAGTGTGTGTGTGTGTGTGTGTGTGTGTGTGTGTGTGTTTGCGCGCATGCTCCTACCCGCCTGGGGACTCAGTCTTGCTTTTAGACGCCGCACTCTGCAGCAGTTTGCTACCAACGTCTTTGCCTTTGCGGATGATGTCACCCACCTAGAAGTATGCCTCTGGGAGTGCTGTGTTCAGTAATCTTGGTAGCGCATTCTGTAAATGCGTCATGCTGTAGTGTGTTAGGGTAATTAGGTGTATGTTTGACTCCCAGCCCTGCCAAGTGTGTTTGTGTTTGTGCGCATGCTCCCATCTGCCTGGGGACTCAGTCTTGCTTTTAGACGCCGCACACCACAGCAGTTTGCTACCGACGTCTTTGCCTTTGCGGATGATGACACGCACCTAGATGTCTGCCTCTGGGACTGCTGTGCCTAGTAATGTCGGTAGCGCATTCTGTAAATGCATCATGCTGTAGTGAGTTAGGGTAGTTAGGTGTATGTTCAACTCCCAGCCCTGCCAAGTGTGTTTTTGTGTGTGTGTTTGTGTGTTTCCAGCTGCATGACAACAGTACATTGCTTTGACAGTATTCACTCTCTATAACATCCGTGCAGCGTCTTTGCCTTTGATGCTGCTGTCTGCAAGCTAGACGTGTGCCTGTGTGAATCATGTGATCCACTGATCACGGTAGCATATTTTGTAACTGCGTAATGCTGTCATGTGTTACAGTGCTTACGTTTATGTTCTGCTCCCAACCCTGCCACGTGTGTGTGTGTGTGTGTGTGTATATGTATCTATCTACATATATATATATATATATATAGAGAGAGAGAGAGAGAGAGATATGTATGTATATAACTATATATATATATATATATATATATATATATATATATATATATATATATATATGTATGTTGGGATTATCACTCTTGACTGTGCTGCATTGCCTGTACGTGAACACCTTGGATGTATGTACATCTGCTATGGCTCTGTGATAGTGCACATACTGTGTGCTGTAGTGATCGTGGGTTATATATGTGTAGTGACCGGTTATTGTGTTGCTGGGTATTATACGGGCATTGGAAACAATGTTAGTGCAGCACCTTTGAGTGGTCATATGCAGATCTCTGAAACAGTCAGCGGTGGTTATTACATTGGAGTGTGAGTATGGCTCATATCCGTCTGTAGTAACTGTCAAGTCTATGCACCCCAGGTTAACATTACAGACACATGTTTATCCACAGGTTGTGGTACAGATCCCAGGACTGTATGTGTAGACATTGACAGGTGCAGGACTGAGTTGTGTTGGATGCATGGAGGGGTGTCCATGGCCAGTAATGGGGATCTCTACAGCCTGGCAGGTACGGTCTGTGACTGTCCCACAACCTCCTGTATATGGCTGACACATGCTGTACCTGTGTATATGCAGACACACACACTTACCACAAACAGCTACGGCTATCACATACATACACACCCCTTGCACCACCATTGGGCCATGCAATAACCATTGTCCCTCAAACACACACACCTACGTGTACATTGGATGGCTCTATGACAGCTCTGGACATGTTAACACCACACCCTGTGCATATGATGTCACCTGTGCCACCACCTGTGATGTGTAACATTGATGCAGGATCTGACTAACCTGGTGCTGCTGCACACAGTGGCTTTATTCCACTGTATTGATGTTAGCATGCTGTTAACACACAGTGTGTTACTTCCAGGTGTACTTCAGCAGGCAGGATGCATTGCAGCTATGACCATCACTGTAGCATAGTTTACAGCACTGTTACCTCTGATGATGTAGTCTCCATCCATGTGCCATTTCACTGATGTGTGTAGTATTGGCAGCATGTGTGTCTGTGTGTGCAATATGTGTGTGATGTATGTAGAACACATGTATACCTGCTTACACATGCATACACGACATTACACAGGCTTCACCATTCATACACTAGCTTACTCGTTCTTCCACACGCACACACGGGCTAACACGCATGCACACATACTTACTCGGGCTTACTGGCACGCATGGGTGCAGACACACTGTGGGCAGGTTTGCATGTCACATCGGTGGTATCCATGGCGTACACCATCAGTCTCCTGACGTTCCCTGGGATAGCTCATGACACGCCTCTTCCACTGAGTACTGACAGCACACATGTGACACAGCTCCGGTGAGGTTACAGTGTTTTTTACATACATACTTCTGTTGTCACCTATCTTCTACTCTAATAGTCCCTTTAACCTACACTACACTGTAGAGGCTTGGCCCATATGGCATGACATGTTGTGATTCACTATCCTCAGCCTCACTTGCCTCATATTGCCTACAAATGCTTTGTTACATCTCTGACAGAGTGCTTCCACACATAGGTACCAGTATGCAGTAGCCATGTTGTCTCCGGCTTGCCATTCATCTGCATGGCGTACTAACATCTTACTAAACCTACATTTTGTATGTATATTATCCATATGTCTTGTGTTGAAGCACAGCGCGTTCTCGTGGTGCTGCGCTATGCTTCCACACCAGGGATCAGGGGAGGACAACTACTGGTTCATTGATATCCAATGGACAAAGCCGCCACTGGCCTTGGACTTGGACATTGGCATGCTTTTTCGACTGTATTCATACTGTATTTGCAGCTGTCATTGCTCCGTTTAGCAATGTGCAAAATGTTAGTCGCATAACATCCGGGTACATTTCTGCACATAACTCTGCTCTTGCACGGACAGCTTACTGTTTCATGTATCGCGTAGTTACGTAGGGTTACCACCTGTCCCACTTTGCGAGGGACAGTCCCTCTTTGGGCAGTTGTGTCCTGCAAAATATTGTGAGAAAATGGCAAATGTCCTGAGATTTTAGGACAAAAGTATTTTCTATATTGTATGTAATAGTTGCATAAAACAGTTATTCTGTATCTGAAACACCTACATGTTATACGAAACAGAATAAGTAACAAAAATGCTACAAGAATAAACTTTTATTCAGGCAAACAACTGAAGTTCTGTCCTTTGTACTGGCCGTGGGTATTTTTTGCCCTGCAAAATCTCATGTTTGTAGCACAAATGTCCCACTTTGGCCATTTGGAAAGGTGGCAACCCTATAATTACATCATTTGCATAGCTTGCACATACAAATGGGGTATGTTGCAAATCCCAACATTGTCCGTGCAATGTTCGTGTTACAGGCGGTCTTGCACACCTCTGCGGGTGTTTGCTGAATAGCCTGGCAGTCATCTTTCCTTGCTGTACTCTCACTCAATCCATAAATGCAGAAGGCGTCGTGTATCATGGCCTAGGCTTTGCTGTGTGCTATGTCTATTTGTGGTGTATGCATGGCTGTGGGTATGTCCCACTGTCATCACTGGTAAAGGTGACACCCTATAGGTACTTCCTGTAGACTGCTGTGTCATTTGACATGTCAGCACATACCTGCGGATGAACCTCCTACTGCAGTGCTTTTCATACCTTCTGCATTATCTTGCGGTCGATAATGCTGTTTCCTCAGACATGTATCTGTTTCTGATCATACCTATCAACCTCCTAGTGCAAAACATCTGTACAAAGCCTAACATGATGGGGGGACAGATAGGGGCAGATTCTACATATTGCTCTTACAAACGTTGATAGTTGGCAGTATTATAGGTTTTGCATTAGTATGCCCTTTCTGAGGGATTTGGGGTCTTAAACACATATGTTTATCATTATTTAATGATGTCAGTTCTCAGGTATTTGGCAGACAGGTACACATACCTATCAACCTTTGACAGCAGGAAATCTGGACAAAGCCATAACTAAACTTGGGACAAAAGCCCAAAAGTAGGGCCAATTTTTAAATATTGCTCTTACTAACTTAAAAAGTTGATAGAATAACAGGTTTTGCATTAGCGTGAATTTTCTGAAGGGTATGAAGTCTGAAACTGAAATGTCTCTCATTATTTTCTAACTTCAGTCTTTAATGATTTGCACTATTTGCCAGAAAACCACAATTTTATGAAAAATGTACCAAATATATGAGGCAAACATCTGGACATTCTGCAAAAATCTGTATAGTTGAGAGGTATGCAGGTACAGATTGTGAGAGGAACACACCACACATATGAGGCATACATCTGCACATTCGTACAGTTACGCCAATACACACAATACATGGCACCATCACAGGCCAGTTACCATTACATTTCTATTGCTGAACACACCCACTCACTGGGTTATATTCCTCACACAGGCCAACAGGTGCTTATCCACACTACTTATTCCATCATGTACCTTATGTGTAGGCCGGTATTTGCGCTTTCCATCAGTGGCAGAGCTCATGTATGAGTATAGTGGACTGGACACTGTATCGGTGACACTGCATGACACCCTGAGGGACACATGTTGTTTGAGTCTGTTAACCTTCCACATTGACTTTCACAGGCCATACGCTGTAATTCACATTTGTGGACAAACATGCTTATGAGTTGTACATGTTTTGTCATTTGTCCTGACGTCTTTCTTCTCACCTGTCCACCTAGTATTACTAGTTCTGTACATTTCATTAGGATGGGTTACCTTCATACCTCTCACCTGTACACATTATGGATATACGCCCTGGGGTTTGACCTATGATTCTGTTACATTTGTCATGATAATGTGCCTTTCTGATAGATTGCTGGCAAGCCATGACAGACTGTGCGGTTAGGTAATCATGACTGACATTTCTATTTCATGATTACTAACTCTCATAACATTCATATTCCTGACTACACAATTATTCTATCAACGGTCTGACTTTGTCTAAGGTATATTTAATATAGTCCCTATTTGTCTGTTGTGTACTATGCCTTAGTCCAGCTGTCTTATTCTGACATTCTGGCAGGTATGGTTACCATCTTGGTCGTATGCGTGTCCATCCATGATAATCACCTACATGACACTGATATAGGTCCCTACGTCTTCCCCCAATGGTTTACACAATATCCAGTGGGTGGGTTGCACCTTTTTGGTGAATATAGGTGTGTGCTATACCCACATAGATATATTGATCACTCCCATGGGGCGTACCTAATAGATCTGTGCCAACCAGCACCTTGGCCCAATTCTGCATACCCATGATTCCCATACCTGACACACCTCCACAGTACCCATTAGACATGTTTAATGTGAGTGATAATAAAGTGTGAGGACACTTCCTAGCACTCCCCACTCTGCGGATATCAGCTCGTATGTCATACATTCAATCGACCCATGTGTTATTACCCTTGCACCTGCTACTGTTGAATGTACAGCTATATCATAGTTGCAGGTGTGACTTCTTTTGCATCAATGACAGTTTGCACTTCATATGGATCAATTTTTGGGGTCCTGCAAAGGACACCTATATTCATGTTTAACGTGTAGAACTTGCAGGCCCTGTCACACTGGTACTATCCGGGAAATGGTTTGGAAACCATCGGTGTATTCTCCGTTCATGCATGTCTGTCTGTCTATCCATATTAGGTCACTATTTATGTACATGTGTTATATGTACAGGGACATATGTTTGTTGTGTATATATCTATTCATGTATCGTGTGTGTATAGATTTATATATCTGTACATATATACATACGTCTGTACATTCCTCATCTCATAATTTGCTTTGGATTATGTCTGTGGATATATGTGTATATATATATCTCCATATCATACCTTTCAACTGTACAGATTTCTGCTGCATGTACAGCTGTTTGCCTCTTATCTTTGCTCCATTTTTCATAACCTTGTGTCTATCTGGCAAGTTAGTGGCATATCATTAAAGACTGACGTTGGTAAATAATGACAAACATTTCAGGTTACGACTTCATACCCTTCAGAGAATCCATGCTAGTGACACACCTGTTATTCTATCCACTTTCTATGTTTGTTAGGTAATATCTGGGGATAGTCTCTATTTGTGGTCCATTTTTCATAACCTTGTGTCTATCTGGCAAGTTAGTGGCATATCATTAAAGACTGACATTGGTAAATAATGACAAACATTTCAGATTATGACTTCATACCCTTCAGAGAATCCATGCTAGTGACACACCTGTTATTCTATCCACTTTCTCTGTTTGTTAGGCAATATCTGGGAATTGTCCCTATTTGTGGTCCGTTTTTCATAACCTTGTGTCTGTCTGGCAAGTTAGTGGCATATCATTAAAGACTGACGTTGGTAAATAATGAAAAACATTTCAGGTTACGACTTCATACCCTTCAGAGAATCCATGCTAGTGACACACCTGTTATTCTATCCACTTTCTATGTTTGTTAGGGCAATATCTGGGGATTGTCCCTATTTTTACCAGTTGTTGTCATGGCTTTGTCCGGTTTTGATCTTTATGGGTTTAACAGGTATGAGCCATGTACATGGAACGTGGGGAAAACACCATTCATTTTCTATTCTGTGAGTGGATTACACATGCGCAGGCGCACTTGCATATCCTTATTGTGGGTTACATATGTTTCATAGATAATCGAGCTAACGTGAACTTTCATAATTCTGACCGTAACAGTTACATATCTGTATTCCAGTTTACAGACTACTTCGAAACACACGTTCACCTTTACATATTTAAATGTGTGTACTGCATGAATGCTTTAATTACACTTTCAAGTTATATGTGCAGTGGTCGTAGGTCAACCGGGACTGCATTCATGTTGGCCGGATACCGGAACCACTATTCTATTGGTGTTCTCCCTCATTGATATGCATACCCATAGTACTTAGCTACATCAAGATATGCCTCACCGCTTCACCTACTACACAGGCATCCATTCTCCTGCTGGGAAAAAGGCGGTACTACATATTACACATTCCCTATTGCCTACTGCTGTGGACTCCGGCTGCATTGTTAATCACTCCGAGGGTATGCAGAACACCAAGGCATATAGTCCAGCCACATACAGGTCTTTGATTGTCAGGATGTTCATGTAGTGATCTGGGTTTAAGCTTGTCCACCTGGTGAACGGAACTTCCCTGGCCGAGGTCAAATGTCAGACGAAGCATATGGACAGGGCTTATCTCCCTATTTTGAAGTTTTACCTGTGTTTATAGACACAGTTGTTTGGGCACCTGTCAGCAGCTAATTCTGTTGGCATTACATATTATGGGTGGGTTTGTTATAGTCCATACTCCCCGGTGAGGGGTGTTCCCATTCACATTTGACTATTACCTGTATACAGTCATACGGGGATTGTTATTTTTGGACATGAAGTGACTACAGGTATGCAGTTGTACATTACACAAGTGTGAAGGGCTGTTCCTGTAAATATGTACGGACCATACCTCTTAGAGCACCGAACCTGCCCAAAACCTACATGATGGGGGGACAATTAGGGACACATTTTAACGATTGCTCTTACAAGCTTACAACATTGATAGAATGCTAGGTCTTGCATTAGCATGACTTTTCTGCAGGTTGTGGAGTCTTATAGTCAGGATATTTCTCATTATTTACTGACATCAGTCCTCAGCTATTTACCACACTGGTGCAGATTGTCAGAGGCACACACCAACACTATGGGGCGAACCTGTGTTCATTCTTAGGGTTGCCACCATTTCAACTGCCCAAAGTGGGACATGTTCTGTAGAGATGTCAGATTTTCCAGGACAAAACATATCTATAGCCGTGCATAGCACTGAACTTTAACCATTTTTGTACATATGATAGCTTATTCTAGTAACATTTGAATTGCTTATGCTACTTCACATAACATATTGAGGATTCATATATAAAATAACCATTTTATGCGACTATTAAAGTAAATTAGGAAATAAACTCTCAGGACATTTGCTATGTCTTGATTTTTTTCACAGGACACAACTGCCTACAGAGGGATTGTTACTCGCAAAGTGGGACAAGTGGTGACCCTAGTCATTTTGCGAATTGTGCTGTTGTGTTCTTGCACAGCAGTAGCTCAGCATTAAAGACTGCAGTTGGAACGTGCTGACAGACAGTTGGGTTTCAGACTTCATACTCCAGACATTAAAGCCAATGTGAACACTGTTATTCTATCAAATTCTATGTTTCTAAGAGATATGTTTACAGATTGTCCCTGAGTTTGGACCTTTGTCTCACTTATATTCACAGCTCTGTCCAGATATCTTGCTCACACAGGTTGACAGGTATGGTCACTCACGACTGCACACAGTCAGTGTCCCTCATACTTGATCAGGGTTGACCTGTTTACGTAGTGTCTTCCTTGCCCTCATGCCATTTTCCACCTTGCAAATGTGTGCATTATATTCTCCCTCCTATTCGTGTCTAGACACGTGCGTCACGGGAAGGTATTTTATCTTGGGTGGTAGGTCATGCATGCCCACTTAGGGCTGGACTGTGTCATGGACCTCCACTGCACATTCTGACTTGTGTCCAGATATCTACTGGATTGGACATCATGTCGCCATAACCATTCTACTATTTACACAGGTTGGTCATCCCGTGAGGGATATCCCAAAAATTGGTCAAAACCAAAACAAGTTAGATAATGAAGATTTTTGTGGCTGCACGAAAACGTGCAGGGGATTTTACCTGCGGGGGATACATGGTTTGCAATCCTGACACTGCCTAGGGTGACAATATCTACTACATATGCGTAGGGGTCACTGTGTGTAGCTGTTTCTGCAACAAACCAGTGGACCAAATACGGCTGGATTTGGTGGATGTTCTGGTATGGTGGCAGGTTGTGTGTTGTAGAGGGTATGCTGGGTAGGCTATTATGCATCCAGGTGTGTTGCGTTTGTTATGGCCAGTTCCATCAGGACCCATCTGTGGGTATGTGATGGTGCCGTATGTCTACATTTGTCTCACATATTTCCATATTTATATGTTTGTGGCATTATGTTCTACACTATGGCCTGTCTGCTAGTCTTGCAGCTGTTTCTACATGAGGTTGTGTTTCTTTCCACTTCACCCACTGCCCCCTCATACACCTCTGGTTCACCTTTTCTGCATACGACACAAGTATCACCTTTGAGGAATTTACCATTAAACACACACCCTTCACACGCGAATTACTCACACCCCATAGAGCACTACTTTGGTTGTTGGCCCATGACACGGCCAGAGTTACACATTGACTACCCTACATGTGTCGGATACCTTTATGGTTGTGTGGACTACCCTGCCATGTTTGCTGTCCACATGCTATACCTCACGCACATAGGTACATGCTCTTACTTCACTTTCATTACTTGGTTGGTGTATCCGGGTACTACCCATTCGAATGTGTCACATATACGTTCGGATTATACAGCTGCCTTCTGGATTTTTCCAGCCTGTTCTACTCATTGGTAGGGTGGCACCTTTTCCTATGCCCAAGCTATTCCTTACACATGTCCGACTGTTGTGGACATTGCCTCCCCACAATCAACGGATGTGTTTCCACCTTTTCAATTGTCCACAGTGTGACATAGGGTTACCACCTGTCCCACTTTGCGAGGGACAGTCCCTCTTTGGGCAGTTGTGTCCTGACATGTAATTGTCAACATGGCAAATGTCCTGGGATTTTAGGACAAACATATTTCTTATATTTTATGTGATAGTTGCATTAAACAGTTAATTCTGTATCTAAAATACCTGACTGTTATGAGAAACAGACTAAGCAACTAAAATGCTACAGGAATACGCTTTTCTGTAGGCAAAACAGTTATGTTCTGTCCTTTGTACTGGCCGTGGGTATGTGTCGGGCTGTACAGTCTGATGTCTGTACCAAACATTTCCCACTTTGGCCATTTGTAAGGGTGGCAACCCTACTGTGACAGTTGCTGTGAACACAGCATATTTTACAGGCCGACACATACCCACGGTCAGTTTGGCAGATAGAACTTACAATTCTTGCCTATATCTAAGCTTATTCTTATAGCATTTCGATATCTTATTCTGTTTGTTATGACATTTCTGCATTATACATCCAGTGAAATATGTTTAATGCAACTATTGCATGACGTCTACGGAGGAATTATGTCCTATATTCTCTGGACATTTGCCAGTTTTACATGCTTGTGTCAGGACACATCTGCCCACAGAGGGACTGTCGCTCACAAAGTGGGACAGGTTGTAATCTTGGTCGATGGTATGGATCATACTGTTCCTTTTGGCCTACACGTGTCCGTGTTGTTATGGCTCATTTATATGCTCCTTCTGTTTCGTTTACATGTGTATGCTATTTCCTATAACATTTGGTATGGGAAATACGGACATACCTTTTGTATGTGACTATTACATGGCTTGTGGGATATGATTCAGACATACGGTCACTACTTATATCTACATTTATCCTTGTGTATTTTGTTATGGACACATCTGCACAGCTATGTTCCCTCCCTCAAATTATGGGTCGGCTGGTGACCCTCTCCGTTGGACTGGACGTACCTACTGGGGGCACGCTAACATCTGATACGTTTCACTTCCACATGGTATAGCTATCTACACTACGTTGGACTACAGGCACATGGTTTTCCTGTCATTTGTTCATGGGTAGGGACCCGTTATTCCCTACCGTGCATTTGTGTTTGAGTCTTCATTTTCTGTTCACAGGGACTCTGCTTTGCATACGTTTCAGTCTCCACGGACACTGATAGGTACGATTACTATTGCTGGTGGAATATAATATTCAGCAGTTTAGGCTGCTCCTCGGAAGCCGACATTGACACACCTCCCTGCGCAACTTCGATACGCCCCTTGCACTCGCGCGCGTTTCCTATGCAAATGGCTGTGGCGGCTGCGTGCCTTCATTAATATGCATATGGCACGACTACTCCACATCTACGCCGCACGGCCGGCACAAGCCTTACGCCGGCCTTGCGCCGAGCTTCATGAATCTGGGGTATATCACTAAATGTGAACAAGTACCTTTTCATTCCTTATAACTCCTTACTCTCACTTCTTCACTTCCCTGTCTTTCTCTTTAAATATACCATAAACCTGTTTTTTTTCTCAGTTCATATTTCCGTTCCTATAATTTCTCTAAAAACTGTCTAAAATTTCTCTATTAAATGAATGTCATATACTTTCTATTAATTCTTAATCAATATGTTATGTCTTTGTTATAATTATTTAAAATGAAGATCCTTTTGTTTTATTTTTGAAGACTGTAAAAGTGTTGTTTTTAAAATGTTTTGTAATAATTTAGAGCTTTTCTCCCTGGGCCTCCTCTGAAAATGAGCTTTAACCCAGTCAGACTTCCCCTGTAATCAAATGTCAATAAATAAATAAATGCCAAAGATATATACATACACACACACACACACACACACACACACACACACACACACACACACACACACACACACACACACAAAAACACATTAAATCTATCTATCTATCTATCTATCTATCTATCTATCTATCTATCTATCTATCTATCTATATGGGTCTACCTGATATGATCAACTTTTCACAAAGTTGAAATTCATATGGCCAAGACCATATGATCAACTTTTGAAAAGCCAAACATGTAACGTAAACACAAAAACACAACCAGCACTTACCTAAATGCTGTTAGCAGAGGGGCTATGCCCCCTTGCACCACAGTGGGGGAGCTACACCCCCCATACCCCCTGTAACTTAAATATACCAACTCCAAGATCACACAATAGTATGGAAGAGGGAAATTTTCCCTTTCCGCACTGTACAGAGATAGCGGTTCCCCATGGGTGGCTTTTCAAAAGTCGATCCATATGGTCTCGATCATATGAATTTCGACTTTGTGAAAAGTCGATCATGTGAAGGAGACCCATATAAATATATATATATATATATATATATATATATATATATATATATATATATATATATATATCTGGTACCAAGCATCTGTTTCTGTAAGGCCCTTTTGTAGGATATCCATATAATTTGAGGATTCAATAATGGCTCCCAGTTTGCAGTCATCTTCAAACTTTGTTAGCCAGAGTCCCTTAGTGTTGGCCTGTACTTCAGAGAAGTAGATGCCAAACAAGAGTGGTCCCAGGACTGAACGCTGAGGTACTCCACTTGTCATTTGTCTGGAGCTGGATTTGGAGTCAGCTACTTTTACCGTGTGGGTTCTGTCAGTAAGCCAGTTGGCAACCCATCGAGTGACATAGGGATTAATGCCAAGCTTAGTAAGTTTCTCTATGATTCCAGAGTGGGGGATAATGTCAAAGGCCTTGGCAAGGTCCAGATAGGCTGTGTGAGCCACCTTACCCTTGTCCATGGCTCTGGAGACTGATTTGAAGAAGTCAATCAAGTTCAGGAGACAAGATTGGCTCTTCACGAACCCAAACTGCGTGGGGTCCAGTGTTTGAAGGTTGCCGGTGTCTTTGTTTATAAGTTCCATGATAATACATTCCATGGCCTTGCAGATCAGGCTCGGCAGACTGATGAGGCAGTACTTCCCAGGATCCAAGGTGGCTCTCCCCTTGTGGAGTGAGATAACTGTAGCTGTGCACCACTCAGTGGGCATGAAGCCTGAGGTGAGGCTATGATTAAACATGACACTTAGGTGAGGTGCCAGTTTGTTCTGTAGTTCATGTAGTACACAGCCTGGGATGTCGTCTGATCCCATGGATGTTGCATTCTTAGCTTTGGAGAGTGCATTTTTTACCTGTGTGGTCATTATTACCAGAATTGAGCAATCTTTCAGTATTGAGATGGGTCCTTTAGGGGGTGGGGAGGTGAAGTTTGCACTAAATCGATCTTCCAGGATATTGGCAATATCCTTGGGATCAGTATATTTGATGCCATTCTGTTGTAGCTCAGGGCAGATCTGAGCATTGCCATTTAGATTTTTGACATAGCCATAGAATGCCTTGTGGCTGTCTTTTGATCTTTGGCAATTTTGTTTTCGTAACTAGCTTTGGAGGATTTGATGAGGGATCTCAGCTTCTTACTGATGCTGGTAAGGGAGTTTTTTGCATCCTGGGATTTTCCTCTTTTCTGCAACAGTTTCTTTTTTTTGTTGTAAAGTTTGTTTATGACAAGGGACCACCAGATTGGCTTCCTTTTTTTGGAGAAGAGTGTCTTGGTTCTATTGGGGATGGCATAGTTCATGCACAGGTGGATGTGCTCATACAGTGCCTTAGTGTAGGATTCAGCAGTTGAACTTTCAGTTCCCGTCTGCATGGGTGTCATGAAGTTGTGGTAAGAGTTGTAGCCTGGTATTGCAGGGGTGCTCTCTGGAACCTTGAACCAGGTCTAAGTTACTGCACAAATATTGATGTTCTCCATTTTTAGGAGTGCCTCGAGAGAGTGCATTTTGAGGTT
This sequence comes from Protopterus annectens, assembly GCF_019279795.1. NCBI lineage: Eukaryota > Metazoa > Chordata > Ceratodontiformes > Protopteridae > Protopterus > Protopterus annectens. The sequence continues at coordinate 1,682,883,247 of NC_056735.1, read as the reverse complement.
TAGACTTCTAGCATTGAGTAACATTACCTTCAGATTTTGCATGCGTGTACCTGTTACGGTGGTGGTTTTGCCCTTTGAACTTTAGCTAAAAAAGGCACTATAGGCATGGCAAAAGCCTTAGCCAGTAACCTGAATCCCAGGGGCGACAGGTGCAGACCATCTCTGGCAAAGCATCGTGGTCTGTCGATCATGTTGTCCCAGGCAGACAGATATTGGATTCCTTTTGAATGACACCAGAAGCTTAGCCAATTGTTGAAGTCAGTCATTTTGTCCTTATACTGTCGTATCATTCTGGGCGAAGCAAGATGCTACTCAGGGCTAGGGTCATACCTGCCTGGGCCACATGATCCGAGAGCTCTTCCATGTCTCTTTTCATGTAGTCCAGGGAGGTACGTCTCAAGTCATTCACTCCAACATGGACAATGACAGAGTCATATTTGTACTTGTGGAGAGACTTGAGTGCATGCGTTATGTGCCGGATACTGGCATCCGACAGGGAGCTGACTGTAATTTTCTCCTTGTTCAGCCTGGTGAGTGGGACATCAGTGTGCCTGACTATAGAGTCACCTATGACTAAAGTGTTGTGTATGTTGTCTTGCCTTAGGGGCTGTTGTTGGGTGGCACACTGATGTTGTGAGGTATGTGACACTTTGGCTGTGATTGGTGTTTGTTTGTGTTTCAGCTTCGGAGGTCCTTGTTGCTTGGGCAGGTAAATGTTAAGGGCCTCCACATATGTGGGTTTAGTGTTGCTATGTGTGGGTGTTGGTTGTGTGGGTTTAAGCGCTATGTGTTGCTTGAAGTGTACTGCGGATGTTAACCTTCTCCTCTTGACTGTCTAGCACAATCTTGGGTGGAGACAGCTTTGCTTCCATTTTGGCTATGTAAGTGCATCTCTTGCAGGTTGTAGTGTTGGGTGGTAGGAGGAGAGGGTTGTCTGTGTATATGAGGCAATTGCTGCATTACCCCAGTATTCACCAGGTGGACAGGAGAAATTACCAGAAGCTGACCTTTGGACATGCTTGGTTCGGTGCTTTTTTTTTTTGTAATGTACAAGAGCTGTTTTCCCTTACCTTAGCAAGGTACTTTGCAATTATAGGCTGTTTAGTGCCTACGATTAATTTCTCCTTATCAACAAGGAGAGTTGAGTGCTTGTATCAGTTTAAGACTTCCTAGTGCTTTCTATCAGGTTTTAAAGCAAGTGCTAGTCACAGCAATGCTTAAAGGTAAGATGAAAAAAAAAATGATTTATCCTAAACACTGCAGTGTGCACTAGAAGAGTTAGATGTGAAAGTAGGTAACTTAAGTTTTAGCTTTCTAAAAAGCAAAGTTTTAGTGGAGAGTCACTATTTTTAAAACAGCAAAATAGATTGAAAGGGGGTGGTCACTTTTGTATTCTGATACTATGGAACACAGTAGGATGGCCAATAAATTTAAATAGTTGAAGGGGAGTAATTTCACAAAATGATAATTTTGTGCTTACTCACACAAGCCAGTAAAAACAGAGAGGAAATGAGATATATGGTCAAACTAACATAAGGGGAAGGCAACTAGAAAGACAGTGGTGTTTAAGAACACTACAGCAATCAGGTGGGAAGGTAGGGAAAAAAAATCTGCCTGACTCACAAGAGACAGAGCGTTGGTCTCTTTTCAAGTTTTAATATGCAGTTAAAAACAGAATACAAGTAAAACACAAGGTAAATAAAACAAATCACAGTATTCAAAATAGAAAAAGCCAATAAAATAATACAACAAATAAAAAGCAAACTAACCTTTCCCTCATGGCAAAATGTAGCAGAGTCTGGGTAAGCCTTTCTAGTTTATTGTTGCTTTTCTATGTTCCATCACAACTTCTCACTCTTGTCCTTCCCTACTCTCCCAGTGTTTTCATCATAAATTTTTATGCCCTTCACCTCTTACTGATTGCAGCATGTTAACTGTTGTCATATATCTTTTCAGCTCTAACAGCCCCAAAGCTCCACTTTCTCTGCCCCCTCTTAGGTTGTATTTTACATTCATATATCTCTTTCCTCTCCATATGAACTTGTAACGTATTTTTTGTATTTCTTCCACTCTTCTGTATCTTTGTACAAGGGCTAAATGCCTCAATAAATACATAACTAATGGCAGAAATTATACCCATTGTATATGGATTTTACCCAATAAGGTATTTGCATTTCCTGACCATCTGTCTGCATCAGTTCTTTTCAATTCCTGTCTCTTATTTCTTCCACTATTGGAAGTACCCTATTTAAATGGCTATCCCCCACACCCCAACAAGACAGCCCTAAATCTTCACATATTCTTCCTTCTTCTACCGGAATCACTAATGACATTTTAGGATTAAGGACGAAGCCTGCTTCCCATCCAAATTGTTAATCATAAAGTTAATTATAAAACTTGGGATAACATCTACTTCACATCTGCTAATAAGAGCACACATTAATTAGCAGACAAGATTATGCTGCTTCTTTCCCATCTACTCTCCCATTGCTTCGTTATCTCCTTCAATCAGTGATCTAATTTCTACATGAGGATTAGACGTAAGGCTGGGGAAAGGGGCAGCCTCTTCCTTTCTCCCTGCCTCAAAATGACCTTTTCTGACTGGCCTCCATTTAGTCTTATCCTTGCGTTTGGTCCTTATACAGTACCTTAACTCAGTGTGAAAAACAGCCATCTCACATCACGCCACTTGTTCTAGTGTTCGAAACATAAACTCCTAACTAAGTGAAATGAAAGCCTGGATGTCCATCAATGGCACTCCTGCTTTTCTTTCACCTTTCCTGACCCACAGTTTACAAAATTTAGTAAAAACATCCATGATCCTTAGAGATCCTTCCTTTAACCATACCCATGTGTTTGTTACCCACTAAATTGTAGTCTTCCGAGTCCAAAGCAAGATCCATTGCCCAGCATATGTAATCAATTCTGTGTCTGGTGTCAGAATCTTATAGGGATTTGCCAGAAGTAATAGCCAGAAGGTGACATGCAAGCCCATGCACTGATCAAAATAGAAATATCTATTAATTAATTTACTAGCAATTTTATTTATTTTAGTTTTTACTGAAGTAGAGCACATTAATCCCATTGGACTCATTCTAGTATCACCCCAGGGAAAACACAATAGCTACATGATAATATATACAGAGAAAATGAGAAAATGCAGAATACACATATATTATGTACAAAGTGAATATCATGACTGGCTTGAGGGTATAAAGACAATAGATAATGACTTTATATACAGAGTGACTTAAAAAACACAGTATATATACGCATGTATAGCCGCGGTGGTGCAGCGGTAGCGTTGTTGTCTCACAGCAAGAGATTCTCCCATTCGATTCTCGGCTGGAGTGCCTTCTGTATGGAGTCTGTATGTCCTCCCCGTGGTCAAGTGGCATTTGAAAGACATGCGTAGAATCGACGTGCCTTAGTTGAAGGTTGGGTGTCGAGCTGGCACCTCGGCTCCTGTAAAAAAAATCTACTGCCAATCCTCAGCATACTGTGGCAATCCCTAACCGGGAAAAGCCAAAAAAAGAATATTATACATAGAGTGTTATAAGAGTTGGCATGCTGAAAAAAATCACAATAAAAAATAGAGTCAGAGCAAGGTATGTAAGCAGAAATAGGGAATGAAGAGGTTAATTGTATGACCAGAGAGATAGCAGTTTTCTTTTCCTAGAGTCTTATAATGTGCTTTTATTTATGAACAGAAAATGGGGTAAGAGGAATTATCTTTAATAAAAGAAGGGTGAGATTCCCACAGTTTAGGACCAAGGACTGAGAAAGCATGTTTTATGTTCTGTGCATTGAAGCCTAGTTTGGGGGAGGGGTATGGTGGAGAGGACATGAGTTGTTCTGAGGTTGTATATTGGTGCATCTCTGAATTATCTGGAAGCTAGAGGAGGGAAGGTGTCATTCATGATAAGTTTAAATAGCTGAGAGGCAAGTAGAAAGTCAGCACATTGTTTCATAGGTAGTCAGTTAGCTTTTTCAATGGTTTTAAAGTGGTGTTCATTTCCTGGGATGAGAGTAATGGCATTTGAAATGGATTGAATGGTAGATATATTTCTTTTTAGAAGCTGTAGCAATTAGCAGGAGACAGTACTCTAGCTGAATCAGTAAAATACTATGGCATTTCAACTACGTCTGGATAGAAAAGGGGAATCCTATTAGCCCAGAATAGGAGAGAGAGAGAGTTGATTTTTTTGTGGTGCAATCCAAAATTTGAATGAAATGACATTTGCAATAGGTGTTACTAAGATGATCAATGATTTTTAGAGGCCTGGAGACAGAAGTGAGCTTTTGCTTAGTGCCAAAAAGCATCGTTTTTGCTTTGGAGAAGTTCTGTAGTAATTGTTTTTTATTGACCCATTGAATAAAGCATGAAAATCAGCCTGAAGTTCAAGTTCACGATACGTGGTTGGAACAGAACAGGGCCATGTCATCAGCATAAAATGAGAGAAAAATGGAGTAAGTCAAAGGAAGGTTGTTGATGTAGATAGAAGAGAGGAGAAGTGCCAGAATAGATCCCTGAGGGACTCTTTTTTGCAGAAGGACTGAAGTAGAGATTGATGAATTGAAATTAACTGAGAAGTGGCCATTAGAGAGGTTGTTTTTGAACCAGGACATGTTACCACTACTGCCTATTTCAGTGAGATGGTCAAGGAGAACTGAGTGATTAACAGGATCAAAGGCTCTGGTAAGGTCAATAAAAATTGCTCCAGTAATTAGGTCTTTGTCCATTCCAAGAAGAATGTTGTCACTAAGTGTCCAGATAGCTGTATATGTACTGTGAGATGAATAAAAGCCATGGTACTTTTGTGAAAGAAGGTGGTATTGGTTGATGTATCGAGTGAGTTGCAAATAAAGAAAACTTTCCAGACTCTGTTCTAAGGTAGAGAAAATAGAAATAGGTCAAACATCTGATGGATTGGAGGGACTGGGTTTCTTAGGGAAAAGGTTCACAATGGCATTCTTCCAGATAAAAACATTAAAGTGCTGCTATAGGCAACATGCAAAATAAAGTTTTCAACTTTTTATTACTTACCTGTTTTACTAACTATACCTGTATTACACTATAATGTAATGTATTATATCAAGTTTTATATATATATATATATATATATATATATATATATATATATATATACATACACACACACACACACACACACACACACACACACACACACACACACACACACACACAAAAAGCCTATTGTTGTAGAATGTGGATTTTTGGCTTCTTTGATGTTAACATTCTGTATAAACTCTTACATGGGCATGACTGAGATGTGTTTATCTATTTTTGACCAGATTACAATATGGAAATTAGAGTATTGGAAAGAGCTGAAAATGGGAAGCAATCAGAGGTAGAACAAAAGATGACCAACTAAGGAATGAGGAGAATGGAGGTAGGATAAATATTTTTTATATATTTTTTTTGTGGGACAAGTTCCCATTTTCATGCAAAAAGAAAAGGTTTGCTGGAGAAAGAAGTTAGATAAGTAAAAGGATGGTAAGAGGGTTACGGGAAGACAGGCAAGACTGGGGTGTGATAACGCAATGAAGGAGAGGGAAAAATGGCCAAGGAGACATTAGACAAACAGAGAAAAGACAATGAGGGGGGCAACAGGATGAGGGCTAATATGGGGTTTCACAGCTGCAGTCTTGCCAGCTGTGATCCAGTAGGAAATTGTACTCACCACCCTGGGTACCATCATCACTGAGCCTTGTCTCAAATGGTGCAGGAAATGCTAGTTAGAACCATGACTCACTCAGTCACTATGGGAGGTTTTCCATATGACCGATTTATTCATCTAACTGCCTTTCAGTTATCTCTTCTACAGTGTCTGTCAGGTGCCAATGGCTGATCAAGGTATCACTCCCACTGACACTGCTACAAGCAGATGCAACAGTGCCAGCTTCTGGTGTAGGGCTACATGTGTTGGGCAGTGCAGTTAGAACAACAGGTGTGGAGGTGACTGTGGCAGGCTGGGACTTTGTGCTGAGTGCTTCTGGTGCTGGTGTTAGAACTACTGCAGCCACCTGTTGGGGGCAGTGACAGGCTTTCCTGAGGGATGGACACAGGTCTTGATGCTGCTGCATATAATAGTAAAATAAATGGATAGAAACAAAATAATACACAAAATAAAATGTTTGCAAAAGAAAGGATAGTGAAAAAGAGAGTGTGGGAAGAACAGGGAATTACAAATATGAAAAATATAGCAAATATGTAAGTATGATTAAGTTATAAATAATACACTTGAATGAGCTGCAAACACATTTTTCAATTAAAGAAAATTGTTAGCATAGACAAGTGAGGATAGAGACTTGAATGCACAGCCATCATCACCTAAATTATGAAAGGCAAAGGTGTAATGCAATGAATTACGTGGACAAACTGACTAATTTCTCTAGTCCAAGACTCAAAAATGGAATATATAAAGAAATTGTACAAGTACAAAAAAAAAGTGCTGATCAAATATATTCTCTCTCTTCAAAGCTATAACTGAAAGACACACATTTATTGACAAAGAATGTCTGTGACAAAATGCTCTCCCACCAAAAAAAAGCTATACATTTCCCACATCTAATGTTGTAGTTTTATAATGAGAGAGACACCTCATCTTAAATGTGATCAGATTATATATGAGGGGATTGAACTCTTGGGTATCATCGGAGGGTGGGAAGCAGAGCCCTAACACCTCGAACCACTTACCCAGATAACATGTGAAGACACACACACACACACACACACACACACACACACACACACACACACACACACACACACACACACACACACACACACACACACACACACACACACACACATAGCATTCAGTAGTTATCCTGCTGTGTTTCAACAACAGAAGTTACCAAAGAAGTGGCAGTGATTTATGAAAGTTAAACTGTATGACACTAAAGCTACATTACTTTTAATCTGAGAATTGTAGAATCTTAGAATCATAGTATATAAAAGGCAACTGGGCCAGAAAGCCATTAATACATTGGTTGTACCCACCCTATGTCTTATCTCCTTATCTTTCTCATTTCAGATGAAGATAGTGAGTCATACTGCTTAATTTGTAGACAACATTTGCTCCAGTGAAGGGGTAGGTACTGCATGACAAATCTTTATACTTCATTCTGGCATTGCATGAAAATCTGTCTTTATACTTTGTTCTGGCACTGCGTGACAAATCTGCCTCTATACTTCCATCTGGCACTGCATGACAAATTTGTCTCTACTTCATTCTGGCACTGTGTGACAAATCTGTCTCTATACTTCATTCTGGTACTGCATGACAAATCTGCCTCTATAATTCCATCTGGCGCTGCATGACAAATCTGTCTTTATACTTCTGTCTGGCACTGCATGACAAATCTGTCTCTATACTTCGTTCTGTCAGTGCGTGACAAATCTGTCTCTATACTTCATTCTAGCACTGAATGACAAATCTGTATGCTTCGTTCTGGCATTGCATGACAAATCTGTCTTTATACTTCATTCTGGCACTGTGTGACAAATCTGTCTCTATACTTCCATCTGGCACTGCATGACAAATCTGTCTTTATACTTCTGTCTGGCACTGCATGACAAATCTGTCTCTGTACTTCATTCTGGCACTGCATGACAAATCTGTCTCTATACTTCATTCTGGCACTGTGTGACAAATCTGTCTCTATTCTTCCATCTGGCACTGCATGACAAATCTGCCTCTATATTTCGTTCTGGCACTGCATGGTTCACAGTGGCACTTTAATATGAAACATAGCAATTCTGTGCCCATTACCTTTGATTTAAATGTAATTAAAGAGCTTAAAGAAAAAGAAGTGATTTATTGGTATCAAATACTCAATGGCAATACATTACTCTCACTGGATCAAATCAAGAGGAAATTTGAGCTAGATGATAAATTGTGGCTAACAGTACAACAAATAAGACAGTTAATCACAAATAAGCAGGAATTGATGACACCAACTTTTAAAAATAATATTCCTAAGTATATAGATCTTGTGATACTTTTAATAAATAATACTTATAAAGGACAGGGATATTTAACCAAAATTCATAAGACACTTAAAGAAACAAAGAAGTATACCAATAATAGTTATTGAAATAATTATAATCAAGTTAATCAAAGGGATTGTGATAAAAATCAAAAAGAAATGATCCTTTTATCATCAAGCCATACTACCAACCAAGTCAGTTCAGTGGAAACTATATGCATGGAAATTCCTACATAGATCTGTTCTAACCCCACATAGATTAGAACTAATATATAAGAAACATATTGATTGTTGGAGATCTAAAATGCATACAAAAGCTGATTGGGAACACATGTTTTTTGATTGTCATTCACTGAATAAATATTAGTTTGAAATTAATTATTTCTTTCAAACAATTTTTAATGATACTTTTCAGTTAACCAAGTCATTAGTTTTGTTTAATGAACCCATACCACAATGTGTCCCAAAAGTAAAATATCCTTTACTCCGGACATTGCTTTCCATTGCACATAAAGCCATAACAACTTACTGGAAGAATACAGCACCACCAACTTTTCAAGATTTCAAGAAAATCGCAATCTACATGTCTTGAATGCAAGTAGCAACCATGAAGAAAAGAACTGATAAGACAACATCATACATCACTTATTGTCAGAAAGTTGACAAAATATTGGGCAAAATAAATTGAACTGATAACATCTTAATACAAATTGCATATTGTATATGGAAACGTGATGTTATAGATTGTATACTTAGCCAAATGTATATAGTTTCTTTTGTAAATAGTTGACTAGCTGGTTATGTTATATTATTTTTATGTTTCATTATTTATGGTTCAACCTATTTGAGGATATGGAAAAATTTTAATAAAAATTTTTTTGAGTAAAAAAGAACACTACAGTAACCCCATTTAGGTAAGGTTATATGTGAAATTACAGACCTCACCCCCTCCCAGAACTATGGCCTTGAACAGGCATGCACAGTGCCACCCACAGTGCCCCAGGTGTGTGCACAGTATGGAGGATAACTGAGTATGATACTTACTAGGTGTGATTCAGAAACAATAGTCAGTTGAGACTTAATTGGCATAATCATCACACCCTGCCAGGTGAATCTGCATGATATAAGCATGAGGGTAAGAAGAGAAAAAGAAGTAATATAGTCACCATAATGTAACATATGTGTTGTTCATTTTCATTCTTCCTCAACTGCTGGGATTCAGATCCAATCTTCAGATCTGACTCGGCTATTACTAAAGCTTGTAGTAACCAAAAAGCTCTCAGCGTTTCTCCTTTACCCATAACGCACCAACCCTTAACATACCTCAGATCTTGTCTGATTTTACTAGAAGTATCTATTAACATGCAAATATAAAAGGATACTTAGAAATGTATGTGTTTGAGATATAAACCATATCAGGAGCTCATTCAAAAGGACAGTGGTGTCCTTATTTTATTTATTTATCTATTTTATTTTACATTTGTTGACTGGGTTTGTCCAACTGAGCAGATAGCCCTTTTTCAGCTGAGGCCCAGGGAGAAAAGCTCCACAAGTTTACAAATAAAAGTAAATGGAAACAATAAGCAATAAAATAAGAATAACAATGCAATTTTGACAAAAGCAAAAAAAAAAATTATAGAGTTTCAGTTGATGTTAACATTTGTTTGAAGAAAGAGGTGAGATACACAATTTGAGTAGCTAGCTAAGGAATTTACAGTTAATAAAAAATAATATATATTTTTAATATATATTTTAGATTGATTGACAATTAATAGCCTAAGACAAAAGAGGATAAAGAGAACTAACAGATAAGCAGAAGTAAAACCTGAGAAGAGGCAGGCAGTAGACTCTCCTAGAAATAGGAAGATATATTATGGAGGGTGAGTACAGTGACAGGACCGGTGACTTTTCAGGTATTCTTTGATGACTAATTTGAATTGATTGAGGTGTTTGAGTGATCTAATTTCTAATGGCAGTTTGTTCCAAGATATGGTCGGATAGTAGCTGTAAATGTTGCATCCAATTGTGGTCTTGGGTCTATACATTTGTAATAGCTCTTGGTCTGAGCTACAGAGAGTCCTAGAGAGAGAGTAGAAAGTGATTAGAGGAGATAATTTGGGAACAGTATGATGGCTGGTACAATATAGAGTGAATAATCTGAAGCTGAGAGAGGAGAAGCTGGTGGGGTAATTCTAGCTAGTTCAAGTTTTTTAGTGAGATACAGTGGTGAGATTTATAATTTAGGTTTGCTGCAATTCTGGCCACTTTGTTGTAGGTAGAGTCTAACTTGGTTAGGAGTGACGATTTCAGATTTGTGAGGATTTGACAGCTGTACAATAGGCTAGGTAGCAGATAAGCATGAGAGAGTGTTACTTTTGCATTGTTAGTAAGGATTTTTTTATTTCTGTATAAGAGGCCAAATTTTTGATGAGTCTTCTTAGTGCAATTACTTACATGCAAGTCAAATTAAAGTTGGTCATCTATAATGACGCCTAAAGTTTTGTGTTAGGTTCCACAACTATAGGAATATTACTCAGAGAATGTATAGAGAAAGTGGATTTAAGGTGATTTATGTTTTTGGGAAGAAAAAGTAAGAGTTTATTTTTTGGGGGGTCCAGTATACGTGGGTTATTAGAGAGCCAGGTTTCAGCTGAAAGGATGTCTGAGTAACTGAGATAAGATCAGAAGGATTGTCGGCAATGGTGATAACTGTAGAGTCATCTGCATATTGTACAAGGGATGACTGGAGGCAGGAAGTATAGAGTAGATTAGTAAAGGTATTGGAAAGTAATGGGCCAAGAATAGATCCTCAGGAAAAACCCATTTTAACTGGGAGAGGAGGAGAGAGAGTAGAGATCCATTTCACTGATTGCAGTCGGTCAGTGAGATAGCTAGTAAATCAGGCAACAGTAGTGGTAGAGAAGTTGAGGTTAGTCAGTTTGTTCAGGAGAAGAGAGTGGGAGACAGTATCAAAAGCTTTAGAAAGGTCAAGGAATAAACAAGAGACAAATGTATTGCTATCTCTAGCCAGAGAAATAGTGTGAATGAAGGATAAGAGGGCAATAGCAGTGCTATGTTTTGGGCGAAAGCTGTGTTGTGTAGGCATGAGCAGATTTTCCTGTAGTAAGTGTTGCATGACTTGCTTGTGTATGCATTTTTCCAATATTTTTGAGAGTGGTGAGAGGATAGCAATAGGTCTGAAATTTGCGATTTTCCTCCTTTAATTATAGGTAGAATATAGTGTATAGAATTCTTTCCAAATAGAGGGGACTTTTGATTCAGAGATGGAACGGTTTATCAAAATAGATACAGGGATAAATAGAGAGTCAGCTGCTACCTGAAGGAAGTAGGGAGGTATATTGTCTGCAGATGTAGAGCAAGGTTTAAGTCTGGAGAGTAGAGATTTAATGTAACTAATAGGTACAGATTTAAGGGAAACATGTTCGTAGAGTTAAGAGTAGGAGGGGGTTAAGGAGAATTAATAGTGCTAGCAGTGGAGGAGTTAGAGTTTATCATCTTTGAAATGGATTCAATGAAATAGGAGATGAAGATGGCAGCGGTTTCTTGTGATGTATTAGCTGGGCAAGGGTTAGGAGATGAAGGGTTACCAGGATTAATATTTGATTAATTGAGTTCCAAAATGATTTGGGATTTAATCTTTGTGAAGTAGGTGAGTTGTAATAGAAATCTTTTTTTGTCTTTATTGATGTGTTTTTTTGGAAGATTTCTGAATTCTTTATATTTTTGCAAAGGGATGGGGAGCTTAGTTTTTACCCATGTTTTCCACATTCTATCTGGTTATCCATGGGGCTATGTTTGATTTAATACACACTGTGTGGAGGTGTGCAAGTGAGTTAAGAATATTTAGGAAGGTTGAGGTAAATGAGTGTACTGCTTCATTTAGGGGGAGTTGGGTTGCATAAGACCAGTTAATTTTGGAAAGGAGGGCATTAAAGGTTTCTGGGTAGACGTTTGATAGTTTGCTACATGTTATATGTCTATGTCGCCTAGAGAAATGAGGAGTGAATCTGAGAACTTTACTGGGGAGTGATCGCTAGGGTTCAGTAGGCTTTCAGGGTTATGGTATTTGAGTGGATCTGAGACTAAAATCCAGTCAATAAGAGATCTGAAGTTGTGAGATTTGTTGGCATGGGTGGGTGCAGAGATAAGTTGTCTAAAGCCATACAAGTTAATGCATGAGGTAGAGTTAGGTGAGCAGAGAGTTAGCCTATTTATATTTACATCCCCAAGGAGGAAAGATTCATAAGGTATGTGTTGAGAAAGGTAGGAGAGAATATTTTCCAGTAGAGAAATATTGTCCCCGGAGGAATACAAATAGCTGCTGCAGTGATAGTAATGTAGATGTTAAGTTTAAGTTTGGCAGTCAGAATTTCAGCTGGTAAAAAGGATGGAATAAGTTTGTCAAGACATCTAAGAGTAAGATGGCTGGAGTAGAAAATTGCCCCCCTCCCTTTTGTTTTCTTTTGGCATTTTAGTTGAAGTATATTGTCTCCAGGAGAGAGAATGTCTGTATCAGGGTGTAGAGGTTTCAGCCATGTTTCTGTAAGGGTAATAATATTTGCAGAGTGATTAACTATGCAGGCATGGAATTTTTTGACTTTATTTAACACACTTCTAATATTCATTGAGTAAAAAGATATATTTTTTGGGAGAGTGAGGTGCACCGGGTCTGGAAATGTAGTTATTGGCAGGGGAGGGAGGGTTTGGACTTGGATTTGAATGAATACCACGTATAATATCTCATTCATCCAGATGTTTGTAGAAACACAGGATGGGGGTTGGTGGGTGGGAAGTTGAGGAAGAATGAAAATGGGCAAGACAGATGGAATGTTAAGGTGAGTACATGACTTTACTTGATGTTGTCAATTTTCATTCTATCCATAACTATTGGGGCAGAGTCTCAGCTACCCAAAACCCTGGGTGGACTCTTAGAAAGGACATTTCTGACCACAACTGAACCAAAAAATGCTCTACCCTTTGAGGTCATATCTAATTTGTAATGAGTAATAAAGGTATGAGGACTTGCCCAAGTTGCTGCTGTACAAATGTCATCAATGGAAAACCTGGATAGAAATACTGAAGAAGATGCCATGGACCTAGATGAATGGACTCTTATAGATTTAGTTAAGGTAAGACCCAATTTGTTATAGATAAATGAAATACAACCAGTCAGCCATATGGTTAAAGTAACTTTTGTGACTGGTTTACCCAATTTCAAATCTGCAAAGGAAACAAACAATTGGTTTATATTTCTGATTCCTTTTGTCCTATATAGATGAAAACATAATTGTCTGTGAACATCCAATAAATGCAACATATATTCACCTTTGTTTGCAAATTTAGGTGAAAATGGCAAATTAATTGACTGATTGATATTGGATTTTAACACCACCTTGGGAAGGAAAGATATATTGTTTTTTAATGTAACTCTATCCTTATGAAAAATCAAGTAGGGTGAGTTTGAAGACAAGGCTTGAATTTCTTAAATTCATCTAGCTGAGGTAATAGCTACTAAAAGGACAGTTTTCCAAGTAAGACATTTAAGGTCACATTTAGCTGCTAGTTCAAATGGGAGAATGTATTAATGCTTGCATTACCAAGTTCAGATCCCATGGTGGAGTAGGGTCATTAAACTGTGGTCTGAAAAGAAGAGTGCCTCTGAAGAATGCTTTGCACAGTTTAGCAGATGCTACTGAAGAACCTTTAAAATCTAATATGAAAATTAGATACTGCTGCTAATTGAAGCTTAATGATAGATAAGTTAGCCCCTTCTTTAAAGAGTAAAGCTAAAAATTCAAGTATGTTATATATCAGAGATGAGAAAGGATCAGCATGATCTTGTTATGCCCAGTAAACAAATCTTTTCCATTTACTTCAATAAAGTTTTTATGTTAGGGGTTTATGGAAAGATAAAAGAGTATAGTGGACAGGGGAATAGAGCAACGGTTGCCTGGCTATTAACAGAATTGGAGAAACTAGGCTGTTAGCTTGAGATTTGAGATGTCTGGATGAATCATGCCTGTAGGGTGAGACAGAAGGTCTGGAATCTAATCCAGAATCCAAGGCTGGTAAAGTAGATGAGGCCATAGAAAGGGGTACCAAACCTCTTGATGCAAGTAAGATGAAATGAGGATGACTTTGTTCTTCAACCTGCAGAAATTGTGGAATTAATGGAATCGGCAGGTAGGCATAAAGCAGACCAGTCATGAAGTATAGCATCTCATGGTGATTTTCCCTGTGGGGGGATTAGGGAAAAGTAGCTGCTGCATTTGTTTTTTATGGGAGAAGCAAAAAGATTGCAGCAAGGTTGGCCCCATTGACGAAAGATCATTTATGTCACTTTCTTGTTGAAGGACCATTTGTGAGGTAGAAGAATGGATCTGCTCAATTTGTCTGCTAGCATATTGGACCTCCCAGAATGTGCATTGCTATGAGAAAGCGGTTGGATGAGATTGCTCATTGCCACAGTCGGAGTGCTTCTTGACACAAGGGGAATGACCTGGTCCCTCCTTGTTTGCTGATGTACCAAACTACTGACATATTGCTGGTTTGAATACCAATAGTCCCAGTAGAGAGAACATTCTGGAGGGCCTGCAATGCTAAGAGCACCGCACTCATCTCTAGGACATTTATATGCAATTTGACCTCTTCATGGGGACCAAGTGCCTTGGACTGTTTTCCCCAGAAAGTGTCCCCCCCACCCCAATTGGGAAGTGTCCGTGGTCACTATGGCCTTGGACTGATGGAGAATGAATGGATGACCTTGTAGAACCTGACCTGATTGAATCCACCACCTGAGATCTCTCTTGCATGCCTGAGTGATTCTTATTTGTGCTGACATGTGTTGGTAAAGAATCAACCACTGAGGTGCTAACTTCCATTGGAAAATTCTCATATAAAATCTAGCTAAAGGCACTAAAGTTATTGCCCCTGACATTAATCCTAAAGCCTGAAGGACCAAGCAGGCTGAAATCTTGGTACTGCCAATTATTTTTCTAACCTGTAATCTGATAGTCTGTACTCTTGAGATGAAGAGAGGCTATAACTGAATTCATGTTGAAAATCTCCTATGAATTCCAAATTTTGAGTTGGCTGTAGGTTAGACTTGTTGTAATTTATGGCTATCCTCAGATGAGAGCAAATCTGGAGTACCTGATTTCCTGCCCTTATTAACCGATGCCTGGTTTGGGCAGTAATGAACCAGTCATTTAGATATGGAAACACCCAGAATCCCTGCAGTCTCAAGTGAGTTTCAACTTCTTCCATTCATTTGGTAAACACTCTGGAGGCTGTGGTGAGGCCAAAGGACAGAGCTCTGAACTGGTAGCGACTGTCTCCCAGCCAGAAGTGTAGATACATTCTGGATTGTCTGTTCATCTTTATATGATAGTATGCATCCTGGAAGTCTATCAAGCACACCCAGTTGTCCTTGCCCAAAAAAGTGTGAATGCACTGAACCGTGACCACCTGAAACTTTGTGTGTTGAACTGACTTGTTCAAGTTGCTGTGATCCAAAATACGTGTCCAGTCCCTGTTTTCTTCAGCACTAACAAGAATCTTGAGTAAGTTCTGGGTGCTGTCTGGTCTGGTGGAACCTCTTGGGTGACTCTTTTTTCTAGCAGCATTTGTATTTGTATTGCTGCTTCTTTCCTCTGACTGGGTGGAACATCAGGAATTTTTCATAAAGATGAAGGTGGGAGAGAAAAGGGTATTATATAACCTCTGGAAATAATCCTCTGCACCCAAGTATCTTTTGTTATGTCTAGCCAGGTCTCTGGTGCAGGGATAGTTGGCCCCCAATTGCCTACAGAGGTGGATAACTGGGCCTCCTTTCAGGAGCACCGGTATGGTCTGTCAGAGAAAGAATCTCTGGACTTCTGGTTTTGCAGGCCTCCTCTACTGCGGGGGTGTCATCATCCATTACAGTTTCCCCCTCTGCCTCTAGGGGAACTTTCTCCATGTGTGTCCTCAAAAGGACCTTGGGAC
Source organism: Protopterus annectens (assembly GCF_019279795.1). NCBI lineage: Eukaryota > Metazoa > Chordata > Ceratodontiformes > Protopteridae > Protopterus > Protopterus annectens. Next base: position 1,682,867,224 of record NC_056735.1, on the reverse strand, counting down.
TTTCTGAACCACATCTTCTGACCACCTCGTTGATTCCTAGAAAAGGATCTTTGAGGGATTGAAAAATGTACATTCACTGCAGAGAGTGTCTTTCCATGCTTCTCACACTTGGATAATGTGTCCTTCACTTTGGGGGCAAATGAAGAAGTGATATCAAAAGATGCATTGAAGAACGAGGACGTAAAGGGCTCTACAAAATCACATAAATGCATCCAGGCATGCCTCCTTATGGATATGCCTGTAACTGTTGCCCTTGATGTAGCCTCAGCTGCATGCAAAGTAATCCTCATGGATGAATTTGAGATAGATTGGAGGGTAGCCAGCTGAGAAGCCACAAATGATTAGGCCTCTCAAAAATAGTCCCTGAAATGGAAATTGAAAGTTCTTTGATCAAATTTCTTTGCAGCCCAGTAAAATATGCCAAGTAGTTCAGTGACATAAGGGAAAGTTCGCTGAAGCATAGATGCACTTCCCAAATCTGTCCATCACCCTAGACTCCCTGTTAGGGGTATGATTGGAAAACTTTGTTTGACAAGTTCCTTCTTCTTGGCCACTGCTATGACCATGGCATCCACTAGCACCCTTTTAGCCCAAAAATTCCTTCCTTGCAGGTGGAATTAAAATCCTATCTGGCCTTTGGGTATGGTCAAACTACATCAGGTTCCTTCCATGCCCACCAAGAGTCCAAATCAATGAGCTCCTTGGTGGGCAGAGTAGCCCAGGAAGTAGATGGAGCAGCTCCAAAGGCCTCCAGAAATACTGACCCCTCAGGTGAAGGGTTGCTGGGAGTCCAACCATCTCTCTGTTTCAGGATCTCAAGGATATTTGCAAATGTTACATCTTCTGTAGGTAATCGTGGAGACCCTTCTCCCTCATCAAAGTCCATACCCTTAGTGACTGACCCTTGTGGAGAGTCCAAGTACCTCCTCTTGCAATTTCTCCACTTAGGAACTGCCTCAGTGGGATGTTCCACGGAAGTGTCAGAAGAGACTATGAACCTCTGCTGGGTAGCCTGGAGGTCTCAAGCTGGCTGTCCCAGTGGAGTCGAATGATGAGGCTCCAAGTGCAATGCCATCTGAGTGTTGCACAGAAGATCCAAGGGAGTTGAGGCCATCAAGCCTGTCAAAGCAGAAAACACCCTCTTCACAACCTCGAAGGCTGACTGTCCCAGAGAAAAAGAAGACCTTGGCACTGAGAAGGCAAGCTTATGGACTACTGTCTCCTCCTCCCCCAAAAGCAATCTCCCTGAGGAGGAAGTCAGCACCGAGCTATTTAATGCCGAAGTACCAAGGCACAAAGATGGCTCTGATACCTTTGGACTCAATCCCAGTTCCTTGGACCTGACAACAAATCTTTGCTCCAAGATTCCTCTGGATCTGAAGATATCAGAGCTGGGGCACTCAGTTAGCTTCAGATGCAGGATAAGGCTGTCTTCAGATACAAACATGGCGGACCCAAGAAACTTGAATCCAGGGACTCTGAAGCAACCAAAGGAATCTGAGAGGGAGTCTGATGTGGTGGAGTGGTCTATGGATGGGCCTCCTGACCTGAAATGGTAAGAGCTATTAACACACCCATCTGGTTCTGTGCCGAGAGAAACTTCCTCATCATCTGATCCACATCTTCTTCAGTCAAACTCCTCGATGAGCGAGACGAGGCCAGGGAAAGTGACAAACATGGCACCTTTCCATAAAGGGAGATGGGATGCTGAAAGGAGCTGGATCCACAGATGGAGAATAATGGGTCCTAGGCAATACAATAGGATCTGACATAGTCGGCTCCAAAAATGTTTTGGTTAGCTCCAAAGACGTTGGATCCGTAAACCTCTTTTTCTTTAGATCCAAGGGAGTAGAGGCTTGAGACTTCCTCAAATCTGTCTTAGTCCTCTTCCTGGACAAGTCTGAGGATGGAGTTGAGGAGGTAGAAACAACAGGAGATTTTAACACCTTGGACCTAAGCTTGGGGGATTGAGCCCCTGAAATAGCTTCTCTGAATGATGATGGCAACAAACCTTTCAATATTAATTTGTTCTTTCTGTCCACTAATGCTCAGGGGTTAAAATTGTGGCAGATAGAACAATCTTCTTGAAGGTGCTGGGGACCTAAACAGTAAATGCAAAGATTGTGGGTGTCCAAGATAGGTAACTTGTGCTCACAGTTCGCAAACTTTTTGGAAGAGGAAGGCCCCTTCTCAGTCATTTTATCAACAACAAAAAATAAAGCGGATAGACAACATTTTTTTTTTATTAGTAGGAGAAATAGAAGAGGAAAAGAAAAGGTATTACCAACAATGGTAAGTAAGAATACATTAATGTGTATGGAAGAAAAGATAAACACCAACGACTGTATATACAGTAGTACTATCAGTACAAGTGTACGGGATTAATAGAAACTAGAAAATTAAAGTGGAAAATGCAGAAAATGAAGTTTTGAAGAGATAAATTGTAACTTAGATGAAAAATAGTGATGAAACCCAAGAGCTTTAGCTGACCACGTCCTTTTGTGAAAAGTCGCAAATGAGATCTGAAGTGTGTTAGGGGATGGTGCATTATGGGTAAGGGAGGAGCTCGAGAGATTTTGGCTACCACATGCTTTACTAATGGCTGAGTCCAAGGATCCAAACTCCAACAGTTGAGGATAGAATTAAAATTGGCAGCATCAGATATATTGTATTGCAGAAGATTATGCACAGCAGCAATGTCTAAACCTGCAACTGCTGTACCAGAGGAATTGTTAAGGCAAAACAAAGTTCTACTTTTACATGGTAATAGCTACTTTTTACAAGCCCATTTTCACAAGTATGACTGCCTTTAACTACTACTGTACTTGTTGACATAATATGAAATATGTTTCCCACTACTTTTATGTATTTTGGGAAAGTGTATTGAGAGGTGGACTGCAAAGACAAGGCAATTGTTAGGCTTAAGGATTGTTAAACATAAAGGGAGAAACACTCATCAACACATACAGAGCATTTTCTTATTCAGCTTGTGACACCACTTTCAGTATAAAAATTTGACTGGTGTATACGTTGAATACATATACATGCATACACACACATATATGTATATATGTGTCTATATTACAAGATCAAATCTTTAGTTAATCTAATAACTAAAGATCGATCTTGTAATATCGAAACCTAAAAGTCTCGAACAGCCGATTTAACTCAGGGAAACTATTCCCTTGGCATTTATGTGGATTATGCCCTTTTCTCCAATTTGGAGTGATCTCGGAGTTGGTATATTTAGTTAGGGGGTGTGGGGGTGACATCCCCCTCTTGATTTGGGATTTAAAGTTTTTTTTCATGTGGCCAAGGGAAGTGTTCCCTGGGTCAAATCGACCGTTCAAGATTTGCAGGTTTCGATATTACAAGCTCAATCTTTAGTTATTCAGTTAACTAAAGTTTCCATCTTGTAATATTGACCCTGTATATATGGGTCTATATTATAACATCGAAGTTCAAAAACTTTGAATGTTATAATATCAAACCCTTTAGTGCAAATGCTGAGAATAGCGAAGCCTCGGAACATCGAAATTTTACCTAGGGTAAGATTTCGGTGGTCCTTGGCTTCGCTATTTACAGCAGTGTGACGTGATGGTTACAGACCGGGTTTAGGGAAGTGACCGAACAGAGGTTACGGATTGGGATCAGGTAAGTGTGGTGCGATGGTTACGGACCGGGTTAAGGTAAGTGAGCGAATGGACTGGGTGAAGGTGAGTGTGCGGTAGTTAGGGACTTTTGGGTTAGGGCGCAGGTGAGGTGAGTGTGCAGTAGTGACAGACTTTATGGTTAGGGGCGGGTTAAGTGAGTTAGGGTTATGGTGCGGGTCAGGTAAATGTGTGATTGTGTGGACGTGAGGGTTAGGGTGGGGTAGGTGAGTTAGGGTTAGGGAGCGGGTAAGGTGAGTGTGCGATAGTTAGGGACCTTAGGGTTAGGGTTGGGTTAAGGTAAATGGGTAGCTAGTGGTGTATGTCTGGTTTAGTGTAGGGTTTCATGAAGTGTATGTGTGTGGATTATTTATTTTGGTGTGCTTGAGTTGTGTGTATGTTTGGCGGAACAGCAAATTTTTTCCCTGGGAAAAAAAAATTATTCTTCTGATTTGATTTTCTGGTGTTTCGATTTGGGGGGGAATAGATATATTATAACAATCAATTTTTTTTAGATGTGATGTTATATATATATATATATATATATATATATATATATATATATATATATATATATATATATATATATATATATATATATATATGGGTCTACCTGAGATGGTCGACAAGCCATTTGATTGACACTCATTTGGTTGACAGTTCATTTGGTCGACAAGCATTTTGATGTAAGGGGCTTCACCCCCACACACCCCAATGTGGGGGGCTGTGCCCCCCCACACCCCCCTAACTATATATATCAACTCCAGGGTCGCACAACATTGGGGAGGGGGGCAAATCTGCCTGTTGACCAAATGAACTGTCGACCAAATGAGTGTCGATCAAATGGCTTGACCTATATATATATATATATATATATATATATATATATATATATATATATATATATATATATATATATATATATATATATATGTATGGGTATACTTCATGACTGAAAACTCAAAATACTGAATTTCATTTGACTGAGACCACAATATCTAATTTTCAAAATACTGAACACTCATTTGACTGAGTCTCATTATACTGAAAGCTTACAATGCTGAATTTCAAAATAATGAATTTTAAGCTATAGATGTGATGTGTGTTTCCCTTCACCTGTGACTTCTTTGTAGTTAAAAAACATTACTGTGACTTAAAGTGCTGACTGTCAGAATAACAATAGTAGCATAGAACGTAGTGTTGTAGTGCTTCTAAATGTAGGTATGTCTCTACATTTTTATGGGAAGTATCTAAAGTAATATGGTGGGCATTTCATGTGCAGAAGTTGCAGTGTGTACAGTACTGTAAGGTAAGTTCATAGGTTCATTGACAGATACTAGGCTATTGGCCCTAGGGCCTATATAAGCCTAGTCAAAAAGGTACCCTGGCTTTTGCCACCCAAGAAAATTATTTTCCTGTGCCCCTGTCGAGCACAGTCACTGAGGTGATCCCTGGCGTGAATTTTCTATTCCCCATCCAATCATCAAGATTTTTCATGAAGAATGCTAATGAGGAGCTTTGTTTGATATAGACAGGCAGTTTGTTCCAGAGTATGGGAAGTCTCTGGGACAGGAATCTATCCCTTCAGCATGTTCTGTTTATTGTGGTGACAAGGTTTAGGGATTGGGATTTCTTTAAGTGGAACATGTCCAACAGCTCTGGGTTTGACATAGCTTTGTATGTTAGGCAGAGATTGCCTCTGAGTAGGTGATATGCGACAGAGTAAAGCTGGAGTTTTTTGAGATGGTCTGCGTAGGGCATCTGTTTGAGGCTAGTAATCCTCTTTATGAGGTATTTCTGTGGCCTTTCCAGTTGTTGTAGATGTCTTGTGAGGTACATACCAAAAGGGGCGTTGTACTCTATAATGGGTCTAATGAGTGACGAGTAGGGGGGAACAATGATAAGAAACCTTTTGTGATGAGGTGTGCCACATAGAAGGGTTTCCTGACTACTATGGTGATGTGATTATCAAAGAAGACTACTGTCCACCTGTGTCCCAAGGTCTCATCACACTTTCAGTGTTAAGTAGACTACCACCTATGTGGTAGCTCATGGATACAGAGTTTTTATCAAAGGGGATGACACTGCACTGTTTGGCATTGAGCGCGAGGCCATGGCTTTGACACCAGGCATCTATCTCAGTGAGGCCCTTTTGTAGGATGTCCACATCGTTAGGAGTTTTGATTATGGCTCCTAGTTTGCAGTCTTCACCAAAGACCTTCCGTGTTAGCCTGTACTTCAGAAAAGTAGATACCAAACAGGAGAGGACCCAGGACTGAACCCTGTGGTACTCCACTTGTCACTGGTCTGAAGTCAGGTTTGGAGTCTGCTACTTTCACAGTGTGGGTTCTGTCAGTGAGCCAGTACGCAACCCATCTTGTGACATAGGGATTTATACCTAGTTTAGTGAGTTTATCTATAATTCTAGAGTGGGGGATGGTGTCAAAAGCCTTGGCAAGATCTAGATAGGCTGTGTGAACCACCTTACCCTTGTCTACTGCTTTGTTGACTGCTTCAAAGAAGTCTAGCAGGTTTAGGAGACTCTGCTCTGCTTTTTACAAACCCAAACTGGGTGGGATTCAGAGTGTTGAGATTACCAATGTCTTTATTTATAAGGTTTATGATGATACGTTCCATGGACTTGCAGACCAGGCTCGTTAGGCTAATGGGGCGGTAGTTCCCGGGGTCCGTGGTGGCTCCCCCTTTGTGGAGTGGGATAACCGATGCTGTGCACCATTCAGTGGGCACAAAGCCTGAGGTGAGGCTATGACTGAACATGGTGCTTAGGTGGGGTGCCAGTTCATTCTGTAGTTCATGTAGAACGCAACCTGGGATGTTGTCAGGTCCCATGGATGCTGTGTTCTTGGCTTTGGAGAGTGTAGTTTTTACCTGTGTAGCCGTGCTTCCAGGAACTTTGCATTCTTCCTGTATAGAGATGGGCCCTTTAGTGGGTGAGAGGGGGGTAAAGTTAGCACTGAACCTATCTGCCAGGATGTTGGCAATATCAGTTAGTTCTGTATATTTAGTGCCATTGTGCTGTAACTCAGAGCAGATCTGAGTGTTTCCATTGAGATTCTTGATATAGCTATAGAATGCTTTGTGGTTGTCTTTAGAATCAGTGGCGATTATGTTTTCATAACTAGCTGTGGAGGATTTTATGAGGGATCTCAGCTTCTTACTGAGGCTGACCAGGGAGATCCTCCAATCATGGGATTTTACTCTTTTTTGCAACAGTTTCTTTCTTCTGTTGTAGAGTTTGTTTACGGCAGAGGACCACCAGATTGGTTTCCTTTTTAGGAGGATAGCATCTTGGTTCTGTTAGGGATTGCACAATCCATGCACTCGTGTAAGAGCTTATAAAGTGCATTTGTATAGTATTCAGCAGTTGTACCTCTATTGTCCATCAGCATGGGTGTCGTGAAGTTTGCCACTTCTGTCTTAAGAAGCGTGAAGTTGGCTTTGGAGAAATTTTTTACGGTGGGTACTAGGATGTGCAACTTCTCAGAAATCAGACTGCACATCTGACAGCAGGTTACATATACATAATTCAGTTAATCCCACATCTACCACTTTTTAGGCACTATAAAATCCATTAATCTGACACATTTACAACAATTTATGTCAGATAACATCCTTTCTTCATGAATGCACACATCTATCTGTCCATCTACCTATCTGTCTGTCTATCTATCTATATTCACAGACATATCACCAATGCCTGTGACTTGTGTGCCTTCATATAATGTTTAGTTTTATCAGCCATTAAATATTTTACTACAGCTTGCTGCTGTGAATTCAAGTTTTAATAATATTTTATTGGAAAACAGTTTATGCATTTTCTGATTACAAACACTTTCAAATGCTGACAGCAGTGATAGTATAATCATTTTAAAATCATTTGGTTTGTGAAACTTATTACTGGAAATGCTAGCGTTCGAACTCCAGTTACATTCACATTGGTTTCACCCTCAGCAGATAACTGTTTGCCCAGGACAGTCATATACATTTCAGTGGTTGTGACCTGGACAATGCATTGTCTGAAGGGTCAGTGTCCACCAAGGAAGCTTTGGGTTGGTGTCTGTTTATAGGAACAATTACTGAAGGGGACGTGATCTGTGACCAGGACATACTGTCTCTCCTGCAGAAGTAATATTTCAGGGTAGTGGGGACTTGATTAATGTCTACAGTCTCTCTCTCTCTCTCTACAGCTGAGCAGCATTTCTCAATGTTACTAAGGTTCATACTAATATAGAAAATGGGGTATTCCTCCCCATCTGCACCCTGAGAGAAAACTGCAGCCCTGCCTTCTACCGAGGTATCCATCTGTACTTAGAAATGTTTCAAAAAGTCAGGAGCTATATGTATGGAATCTGAGCAGAGTATACACTTCGGCTGTCTAAAGGCTTTGTTCCACTGCATTTGTCCCCTTTAGCTTCAGTGGACCCTTATTTTTTAGTCAGGTTAGTCAGGAGGTCTGGAATACTGGTAAAATCAGAAACAAATTTATGATAATAGTAGGCTGAACAAAAGCATTCACTTACATTTTAGTGGCTGGTATAGGCCAATTTTGCACTGCTTCCACCTTTACAAGACCACAGTCTATCACATAGCCCACATAGAGGGTTTCTGCCATGCATAACTTGATCTTAGCTGGATTAGCCATTATAAGAGTATAAAATGTCTCAGATTTTGGGTAAGTGGATCTCCCAGTCTTCACAGAATATTACAGTGTCATCCAAGTTGGACACTACATACCTAATGTGAGGTTGAAGAAGTTTGTCCATTAGCCTCTAGCCTTTTGCAGGCACTCTCTGGAGACAGACAAGTTATAGTGGAAGACCATAACAGGCATGGAAAAATGTCAGTTTTTCTTTAATGTCTGGGACTGGTTGGATTTGCCAATAGCCTTTGGCTAAGTGGACAGAAATCTAACCTTGCTCAGTTCCTCGTCCAGTTTGTCCATTTTAGAATAGGATATGACTTAAATTTAGATATGCTGTTTAGCTTCCTGAAGTCATTGTAAAATCTCATAGACCAATAAGGCTTGGGTACCAATCATACCTCTCCACCTATAAGATCGAGAAATCTGGACAAAGCCATACATAATGGGGGACAAAGGTCCAAAAATAGGGACAATCTTTAAACATTGCTCTTACAAATATAGATGGTTGATAGAATAACGGATTTTGCATTAGTGTGACCTTTCTGAAAAGTATGAAGTCTGTAATTGAAACACCTGTCATTATTTTCTGACATCAATCCTCAATGACTTGCCAGTGATTTGCCAGAAAATCTAAATTTTATGAGGAGCAGACCAAAAATATGAGGCAAAAATCTGGATATTCAGCGAAAATCTGTACAGTTGAGAGGTATGGAATGCAATTTGACTGTGTTACTAATGCTGGGATTCTTCTATAATCCCAAGTTTCAGCATCTTTCATATTTTTTCTCTAATTTCTTGGAATTGGGATGTTATTATTTGATTTGTTATTAAATATACTTTCCCTACAGGTATCATACAGTTTCATTGTTGTGCTGATTTAAATTAGTTTTACAGGACAACTCTGCGAACATGTCCCTATTACTGAGTACAAACTATTTTACTTCCTGTTTCTGATACAGATAGCGTGTCCCATATTATGACTGTGGGGAAATTACCCCCTGTAAAGATGCTAACTGCAGAAACCTCCGTGGAAGTTTCTCCTCATGGTTTCAGAAACTGCTTGTAATACATTTGTTCTTACCTTTATCCCACCTATTCACTTTATAATTCAGATCACTTACTTTCTCTGTTACTTCAAAATAACCTTGCCACTTTGCAAGGAACTTATTTTTATCAGTAAATATTAATACAAGCACATTATCTCCTGATTTGAACTCTGTCAAATGAATGCTTCTGTTACATGTTCTCTATTGTGCTTGCTGACCCCTCTCCATGTGTTGTCTCACTGCAGGTATCACAATTTTTAATATGTCCTGTAGAGCTACAAAATATCCAATCACAATTTTAAGGGGTGGCATTTTCCTTGTACTAAGTTTCTTCTGCTACAACTTGTAAGCCTCAGTGATGTTTGCCAGTTTAGGCTTGGATTATATCTCTTACAGCAACGAGAAGACATGGCAGCAGATGGTCCCAGTTTTTCCCAACTATCGCTTTAGTGTTTCATGACATAGCCTTTAACATTTTGTATAGTGTCCAACTGGCTCATATAAAGATGATCCAAGCATTTTCACTTTAAGGCACTGGCAAAGTTTATACATTGCACTAGATATAAACAGGATGCCTTGGTTGATAAGAACTTATTGGGGGATTCCTAACCTAGTTCTTTCACCTTGGACTTTACATTGACCCTTTGTAAGTGTACTGCCTCAGAAAATGTTGTTTCATAATGAATAATTACCAGGATATACTAATGGGCATTATTTGTTTTCACAAGTGGACCCACAATGTCTATTGCTATGTGTTCAAAAGGGACCTCTGCAATGGCAAAGACATTGTTGAGGATTTTTAAATCCTGGGTTTGGAATATTACCTAGTACTCAGACAAATTGCAGAAAAGTTCTCTATGTCCTTCATAATGCCAGATCAATAAATCTAACCAAAATTCTAGCCTTTGTTTTGTCCATTTTTAAATAACCACCCTTGATGGCTGTGTTTTAATTCCATTAGAAGTGCTCTGAAAGATTTGGAATTTGTGACTGGTTCTGAGTTAGCAGGTCATTTCTTAACTCAAAAAAGGGCTATGTAGTGGGCCTGTTCTGTTCTTTTGTTGTCTATCTGTTGTCTCTATATTCCTTCAAACTCTGCTAAGGATATTGCCTTCCTACTCAACCTTTTTAAAATTAACAAGACTTGTCTGGCGGGTAAGCTAAGTCAGTATTTTCTACAGCATTCTGACATTAATGGATGCAATGGCTCCTCCATTTTGGTGGGATTCCTAGTCCATTCTGTTTGGGGACAGATTGCCCTAGCTGAATGCCTTTCAAAGGCAACTCTGTGAGAATCTGCATTATCCTCATGTCCAAGCTTCTTCAGAGTTATACCGGAAGTCTGCAGCTGGAAGTTTACCAGGAGCTGATCAGAGGCAACGTATCTCTCCTAGGGAACTCTCCTGTGTATGGACGAAGTGCAGGTCACCCCCCATATTTCTTTCCTGAGCAGTAGACTTTGATAATATCTCTAACATTTCTCCATTATTTCTACCAGTAATTGTCATTCTTCAGTATGCACATTGACCAGTCTCTCACGACACATCCAGCTGCTGTCAGAGTAATTAATAAGCTCTTTAACACAACATAGGTTACATATGTAATTTGGTGGCCTAAAGGCTGCTTCTGCTGGGAATATAACTTTAGAAAACAGTCAACTCTTGGTAAGGCCTACAGTATAAACAAAATTCAGTTTTTGCCTGCTGAAAATACCAGTGTAGTATGTAGGGTAGTTTGTGACAAACACATAAGTCACTGAAATCAGTTTGTGACTTAAAAATTATATTTATTGAGAAATAAATGAAGTTAAAAAAATAAATGCAATTATTATTAAACAAGTCAGTCTGCAGACCAACATAAATTTGTTCACCTTTCAGGCAGGCTTTTTCACAGTACACCAATTTCACTTACAAAGACCTCTAGTGATGGGGAAAACAAAACAGGTTCACTTTCAGTTCCAGCAACAGAAAACAATAAAACAGTTTCACTCAGGCAGCAACAGATACAGCCTGCTTCTCCTTACAAGGGTCAGGTCTTTTCCCAAGTAGGTTTACTCTTAGAATTGCTGTCGTTCTTCCTTCTGGTCTACATAACTCCTCCCAAGCCCTTCCTCAGCCCAAAAATTCACAAATCTGCTGGACACTAACAGCACTGTGCTTTAAATAAACTTATATGCACTTGTCCATCATTACCTCTACTGCCCTTGCTTGTTTCTAGGTTACAGTCCTTAAAGGGACCATTCATTACTATGTATATATATATATATATATATATATATATATATATATATATATATATATATATATATATGTGTGTGTGTGTGTGTGTGTGTGTGTATATATATATATATATATATATATATATATATATATATATCTATATATATATGTGTGTGTGTGTGTGTATGCAAAACACACAGACATCAATGTCAATAATGTTGACAACAAAAGGTTGACAAAGCAAATGTTTTCAGGGCATTAAATATGTTTGAGGAACATCCTTGATGAATGCAAACTTAAACTTAAAAAACATATATAATTGTTTACAGGGGCTGAGTCCCCATAGTCTATGCTAATTATATATACAAACTCCGAGATTACACAGTCCCAAGCAAAGGGGCATATATGGATATACGTCAAAATACTGAAGTACAAAAATAGCAAAAGGCATCAATGAAAGTTTTGAAACAAAAAACTAATGAGAAAAAAATCCACAAAACTGTGCCTTATAGCCCCTGATAATTATATATCTGACACTGCACAACTGTAAAGAAAGGGCAAATTTGAACTCCCCACTGCTCCAAGACCTCTCACAAAGTACTGATGGCAAAAGCAAGCTGATTATTATTATTAGATCAATTCTGCTAGCATTAATGATGATATTACAAATGTTCAGTTGTATGGAATCCATATATGGATCTACTTCAGTAGACTGACTTATCCGAAAACTGAAGCCCAGATACCTGAGACGAAACAACCGAACAGACCAGAACATGACCATACAAAACATCGAAAACTAACACCGGGAAAACGGTTTGCTGTCCAACACCACCATGCAAACAAACCACACTAAACTCAACCCCCCTTACTTAAATATACCAACTCTGAGATTGCACCACAGTGAGAAAAAGGGCGAAGATCACCATGTCGGCCAACCAACTCTGTTTCCGTGTTCAATTTCTGCTGTTTTGCCATTTGGTGTCCTGTCCTGATCTTTTCAGTCTCTTCATTTTGGATATCTCGGATTTTCAGGTAAGTCAGTCTGCCAAAATACTGAAAGATAGAATTTGCCCCTTATCCACTGTGGTGCAGTCTTGGAATTGGTATATATAATTAGCAGAGGGTGTGGGGGTGTGGGGGTGTGGGGGGGGTGGCTTGTCCCCTGCATTAAAAGTGTTTACAGTATTTTGAGCTTTCAGAATTTTGGGATTCAGTCTTTTGGTTTGTCAGTCTTCTGAAGTAGACCCCGATGTAGGTATATATATATATATATATATATATATATATATATATATATATATATATATATATACATACACACACAGACACACACACACACACACACACACACACACACACACACACACACACACACACACACACACACACACACACACACACACACACAGTATTTACACCATCAAATGTTCCATTTGTCTAATTACATTTTAATGTACTTCTGGGCTGTAAGGTAGTGTGCCTCAGAACTTAATGGCCAAAGAGGAGAGAAGCTAATCTTGAAATGGGTGCCAGCCAGTCTTTGGGCTATGAGAACCAATTGAAGTAAAGCCCACACAGACTTAGAGGGGACTGGCAGTCTCAATGAAATAGGCTGAGACTGGAGAAACAATTGATTTGAGGCAGCAGCATTATTCTTACTGTGACTTCCTTATTATTCATGGAGACAAAGGTATTTCTGTCTAGCAACCATTACTTCCATTGTGACTGTGCTAGTAGTGCACTTGTGTCTGACAACACTGTTTGCATACCCATATTTGTCCACATATTCAGAACTATATGAATATTTTAAATCAAGTAGTTTGTGTCACGAATAGATGAGGAAGGCATATACATATAATATGGTGATCTGCACTCAGCTTCTTATGGATTGTGTAGACTTTGTTCACCATGCCTTAGCTTCCTTCCACTGGATAACTGAATAATCATTGTATAGCTGCTGTGTTTAAAATGAACATTGTGGAATATTTGTACAGCCTGCAGTATTCTTACCATTTGCATATGCTGTTCAGGAAAATTTAAGAGCAAATAAAGTCTACCAAATCCATATATTCTCCATAATGTCTATGCTGTTTCATAAACCATTTATACCCAATGAATAATAAATCTAGTTTATGAGCATGAAGTCTCTTTAGCAAGTCCACTGTATAAGTTGCTCTACCTCTTTCTTATGCCTCTCTTATAATTCATTCATCTTTGCTTGTTAACTGCATTACATTGCATTATCAGCTGGATCACCAGAGTAAACACGTGAATTACAGGCTCACTAACGGAAAGAAAAAGTAATGACTCTAGCAAACAAGAAAAAAAAATTAAAAAATTGTGAAATTATGAGCCTAAAGCATGTGACAGACCAAATGTGTCCAGAAAAGATAGCATGCTATTCATTGTGTTAACTAAATGCAGAGTATTTTATAATATATATCTAGTAACGTTATCTTTTAAACAATATGAGAATACAGTATACTCTCAAACGTGCTTGTCAAAATATAAAAACAGCTTTATATACTAGCTTTAAAAATAATATTACAAAAAATCATTATGATTTACATTGTCAGGTCACATGCTGCATAAATGTTCTCCAAGCATGAATAATTACGTAATAGCATGTGAACAAAATCAGTTACATATGACCTTATGTTTGAGGTCATGTTTTAGATTAACAGACTGCACATTCAACTTATTTGCTCTAACTGTGCTTTTAAAGAGTGCTAAAAATGTTAGCAGATTGCTTCTAAGTGTCTCGTCTGCATGAGCATGACTAAGTTATGACCCACATTTTGCCAGACAAGGCTTACGCTACTTTTTCTTGATTTTCCTTGACAGACTGCAAACTATTCTTCCACAAAAGCTCTTAGCTAATGACTGCATTAGAGGTCAGACATCAAAGCTTAAATGTTTCCTTCAGTCAGAATAGTACAACAGATTATGTTAAAAAATCTAGATGTGAATTAAGGGCACAGGGCATATGTTTCAAATGATATTCTTGTACTAGACACATCTCTGTTGAATTAATTTCATATTTAGGACTTTTGTCTCTTTCTCTGTATTTTGCTTACTTTAGTGGACATGAGATTTAATGAATGAACTTTGAATGGCGCTAATCATGATCTTAGCCATAAGTTATCCCAATCAATAATAATTTAGCGTAGGTGACAGGTAAAGGATGAGTAAGTGAACCTTGAAATACTGCACTGTAACACTGACTAAATTTTAAATTCTTCGACACTGTCATACTGTACCTCCCTCCCTCAATCCACAAGAAAGTCTTTGAACCTCTGATTTCATATTAAAAAAGAACTTTGGTCAGGCTCATGTCATTAAAGTATATTTGCTGCACTGTATAAAAGCAGACCTGCCAAAGCTCTCTGACACATTCATACACTTGAAATAACCAAGATCTGTTTCAGTGTTGTTTTTTTTTACCAAAGAGTTATAATCCAATGCACATATACTGTAATACATTTAATCTGATGGCAGAGAAAAACAGTACTAAGTAGTTAATATATAATTGCCGAATCAGGCTTGATAGGGCCTCCCAAAAACATGACTAGGACTCCTTAGGGAGGCTGACCTCATCATTTGAGAAACACTACTCTAAAGTGATCCCTATTCCTTAATTACATTTCTAAGACTTTTCTGCACATTGCAGAATTTAGGATATGTAATCAACCTTTCTCATTTTTGTTTTATACTTTCTTAGTTTTTAAAGTTAAACTATTATCACATTCACAACATTAATATAACCCCATTTTTTAAATATCTCTTTGGTTAGCAGACAGTACAAAATGATCATATTTTATGGACTAAAGTGACAGAAGAAAATAAACTCAGAACTGATATTTCCAAGGGCTCTCATGAGCCATCAATGACTTTTTTTTTTGCCTTGTGAAGATTTTATGTCTCTGTGAGTTTCACAATGGTGTATTACACTGTATGAGCTGGCAGTGTGCTTTTTGGGTTTTTCTGTCTTCTCCACTGTGATACAACTGTTGAGCTGATATATAAAATTCTGTGAAATAATAATAATAGACTATTTCTATTTTTATAGGGTTTTTGGTTCACCATTTTTTAAATTAAGTTTTTAGTAAATGGTGACCTGAAAAAAAAGGATCATCAATGGCTCTTAGGTAAACTATTTCAAAGAGTAACCTGAATATTCACTAATATGGTTAATGTTTTCCAGTCAGACATAAAATGCACACTATTTTTAAAGCATCACTTACAATGCATTCTTGAATATCTTGAGTTATGCCACATTACAATGCAAGTAGGTTATGATAATCTCTGGTGGACATGTCTGTGAATATCACAGATGTGTGAGATACAATAACATCACAATTTTAGGCTGCCTCTGTGGACCAATAAATGAAGTCAGTAAGTGACACTACTTACATTAGAGGGTTCTCTGCAGAACACAAATATCATCTTTATCTGATAGACTTTCATGTTTTGACTGGTTCATCAAAACAGATGGGCATATTGAGTCATTAGAGAATACAAGCAGAGCCCTACTAGTGAATCCCATCATCCTAGTCCATACAGTCCCATCCCATTCTGCTTTATCAATAGCTACAGAGAATTTATTGCTGAATAGTCAGCACTCCTCTGTAATCAATTTTAAAAGCTGCTGGAATCGGTCTATGCTTGTGGCAAAATAATCTGTGTTGGAACTTGTTGGAACACCTTGTCAGGAGACAACTGCATAACCAGGCCATTCACCACAAGAGCAGCTCCTATACCCTTCATGTATTTGACTCAGCCTTTAGTTACCTGTAACTCACATTAACAGGCAAAAGTTCATGGTGGGAGTAGGGGGGCAGACACAGTCTTGCACAATGAACAGACCTTGCGGTTATAGATGGTTTCACTATCAGATAGCCACTTGTCTCCTAGACACTATTAATTTTATAGCCATCTAACTTCTTTATATTTTGTGACAGTACTTACTAACATGGGAAGACATTTGCAATGGTAGACAGAAATTAGGTTGGCAGAGTGAAACATGACAGCAGCACTTGCATTGTATGCCGACTAATAAGGGAAATTACCTTAGTAAATTAAAACATGTTTCAGCGTGTCATAAACTGTACCTAGTGTGTATAAAAGTGACAGTAATGGCCTTGTATGTTATAATCTTTTTTGTCCAATGTCATATAGCTCTTTCTTGCTTTTTGAAATATTAATTTATCCATGCATCCATCCACAACCCCCTTTCTCATTTTTTGAAAATGGGTTCAGGGTGTCACATCAACAGTAAAAATCACTTTAAGCCAATGTTCATACTGCTGGGTGGCTAGCCATGGAACTGCTGTTCATTCATACAACACACATGCACACATGCATACTGATACCTATGGCCAATTTAGAGTGTCCAATCTACCTATTGCATGCTTTTGGAATGTGGGAGAAAAACAGAGCACCCCGAGAAAACCCATGTGAACACAGGGAGGACACATAGACTCCACACAGTAGGAATCCCAGCTAAAATAAATATATATATATATATATATATATATATATATATATATATATATATATATATATATATATATAACTCTTAGCCCATTAAAAAAATTGGCATGATATGAAAAAGCAATTTATTTACTTTCATGTCCTGCTTTTTTGATGATGTGTTGCAATTTTATAGAAAACAGTTATTTTTCCAATTATTAATGAACATATGATAATATATTTTCATAAGCAGTGATAAACAGATTAATGTGTTAAAGCTGTATATGTATTAGAAAGTGCAGTTGTACAACAAAACTGATATTTGAGTGGTAGGATTATTACACTGGAAATTGTGTTGCTGGAATTTAATGCCAGATGCAGATCTCAGACCTTCAACTAGAACATTTGCATTGATTAGTCACACCATGACCATGTGGATAAGCTGTCATGCTGTGGCCATTAAATGACCTGGTTATAAAGGCAAAGTGTTTCACTGCCTTATTATTTTTTGTAGTGCTTAGAAGTGACTTCCAGAGATATGCTACCAATACATGGCCTAGTGGATGGCTAAAACTGCTTTAAAAGCCTGAAACAAGACAAGAAATGCACATTAAATCTTTATGTGTACTAAGTTTACTCAAGGAGTAAGCCAGATGAAATAAGTGCTCCTAACATAAAAAAGAGAGAAGAAATATACCAGGAACAATGAGTAACTGTATTAATATTGTAATACAGTCTACATGTCCTCACCAATTCTGTTTTTAGTATAAGATACATTTGGACAAACAATCATTAGACCAGTATTAGTTATAAGACCATTGGACTAGGGGTGCCTATGCTGTAGCAATGATACAATCACTCAAACATATACTGCTGATATATATATATATATATATATATATATATATATATATATATATATATATATATATATATGTGTGTGTGTGTGTGTCTGTGTGTGTGTGTGTGTTTACAGGACTTTACAATTTTCTTCATAAATCATTGCTGTAGAAAATCATCATGTAATTAAGAGAGTACTAAAGAGTACACATCTGACTGCCAGCTTTGCACAGATTGCGTAAAGCATGCTCTGTATAACAGCCAAAGTAAATCTTGCTCTGCTGATAGTACAAATATTAAACAAAGCAAGCATGGGGAAATTGTGGATGGGTGTCTAAGTTACATATCTTTCCACTGTACAAATTTTCACAGCTTGTCCACATTTTTGGCTCATATTATTGGTCTGTTCACCATAAAATTTGTGGTTTTCTGGCAAATCACTGGAATGACCTTTGGATTGCAATCTCCAAATAATGACATACATTTGAGTTTCAGACTTCATATCTTTCAGAAAATGTATGTTAAGGCAAACCCTGTTACTGTAGCAACTGTCTAAGTTTATAAGAGCAATATTTAAAATATGTCCCTATTTTTGGGCCTTTGTCCTCCCATTTTGTTGGGCTTTGTCCAGATTTCTTGCACTAACAGGTTGGGAGGTATGTTATGTTGCATTCTCAAAAAACTTTGGGATGATACATTTTTGAAGGCAGCTGCAGTAGTAGTTGCTCATCTGGTTATGTGATACCTCTATGCATCCTGGTCAAAGTGTCTCTCTATTTTTATAACAACAGGTAAAGCAACTCACAATGTCCAAAGTGTCTATTTAGTACATAGATGGTCCATTATTCGCTTCATAAATTAAATAATACATCTAATCAGTTTCTCTAAAGGATTTGGTTCTTTGCTTGTAAAATTTTAGTGAACGTTGCTTAGCCATATAATGCAGAATTAGTTCACTTTTCATTTGTAACTTTGAAAGAAGGTTAGCAGTTGAACAGCTTGGACAGAAACCTCAAAAGCTACCACAGGCATGACAGTTAGATTTATAGGTTCATAGATTAGTACAAGGGTAACTGCCCTTGTGGGCTAGTTTAAGCCTAACCAATTACCCTATAGGAGAATTTAACTTTGCACTTTGGGCCTGTAAGGTAAACACTTCAACCATTATGCCATTGTGCCACCCTTATCATGGTCTTATCAATCAGGACTCCCAAATTATGTTTAAAAGGTATATTTATTGAGCAGTTTCATCCTTTAACTATCAAACAAACTTCATAAGAATATAAAAACCTTTTGATGCAAAATAAAATAAATAATAATGTGCAAATTAATTTAGACTATGTGATGTTGTCATTTTTATTTTTAGGTATGCACAGCCATAAAAATTAAAATGTTCACACAACATCAATATGCTACAGTTTCACAGCTCTTAGTTTTAAAACACTTGAAACAGATATACAATCCTTTAATCTGAGATTGGAGACTAACCACAGCGCATAGTATACCAACAAAAACCATGGTCCTGGGATGTTCTATAGACAACCTAGCAATCACGTAGATTATGAGGAAGAATTGGGTCTGATTACTGACCTTAAGATAACCGCAGTGGTGCAGCAGTAGCGTTGTTGCCTCACAGCAAGAGGTTCTCCTGTTCAATTCTTAGCTGGAGTGCGGGGAGTGCCTTCTGTGTGGAGTCTGCATGTCCTCCCCATGGTTGGGTGGCGTTCGAAATACATGCGTAAATGGGCGTGCTTTCGTTGAAGGTTGGACATCGAGCTGGGACGTCTGCCTCGTGAAAATCTACTGCCAATCATTAACGGACTGGAGTTCTGCTGTGGCAACCCCTAACCGAGAAAAGCCGAAAGACAAACAACAACTGACCTTAAGGTAAGGGAGAAAGTAGGGAATTCTTTAGAACTGGACCACAAATATTAAAAAAAAGATTGTGGAAAAATCCATCAGTTTCTCTCTCTATTCATGACAATATGGGGTATATTAACATGTTGTATATACAGGCAACATAGGTTCATTCATAAAGGTCCCATACAACTGTATTGGATTTTTCTACATGATAGATGCAAAAGGAGAAAGATATGACTATACTAGGAGGATATGACTGTGCTACCACAGGGGTGGTTGTTGTTTTTCTTTTGGTTTTTCCCGGTTGGGGGTCGCCACAGCAGAACTCCGATCCACTAATTATTGGCAGTAGATTTTTACGGTGCCAAGGTGCCAGCTCAACGCCCAAACTTCAACGAAGGCACACCCATTCACGCATGTCTTTTGAATGCTACTCGACCACGGGCAGGACATGCAGACTGCACACAGAAGGCGCTCCAGCCGAGAATTGAATGGGAGAACCTCTTGCTGTGAGGCGACAGTGCTACCACTGCACCACCGCGGTTTATATCTGGCAAAATGTCTTTCTTGTGAGGCATTTTATGGGCCAAAAACTGAGTGTAGATTGCAACAAAGGTATATGAGCACTATTATTCTGTTAAGAAAAATACATATGAACAATACATTTTTCAAACATTCCTTGTCTTGTAATGGTTTAGAAAATGTTTATTTTTTTTTGTTTTAGTGGACGTTTCTATCAAGGAGAGGGGGCGATTGGGAGAAGATTTTAGAATATAAGGAATTAATGTGGCAGCATTGTATAAATTTGGCTGTTGCACTCATAAATTAATTTCTATCTTTTGGTAGTGTTCTAAAAATGAGAGCAGCAAATATATAGAATATTGAAGTTATTTGTGTGAATATTTTACATTATATGATTGCCCAGCTTTGAGGTTGAAAATGGTGGGATCATGTGGTCTGAATTAATTTGCATATTATTATATATTATGTTTTGTTTCAAAAGGTTTTTATGTTCTGACAAAGTTTGTTCTCCCTAAATATACATTTTAACCACCTATAGGATTCAGAAAGATTCCCATTACTCATGTAAATTGCCTACTGCAGGTAGGTCAATTTATAAAATGGAGAGAAAATGCAATTTACAGATAACTATGGCCACAGTGAGAAGTGTCTCATTATCCACACATTAACATATCTGTGATTCACCCTTGTTTAATACTAGTACTGTAAGATCTGATAACGGTAGAGTTTTCCCTGGTGGCCCATGTATCACGTTGGCAAAGATACCCCCTACACTCATATACACACACACACACACACACACACACACACACACACACACACACACACACACACACACACACACACACACACACACACACACACACACACACACACACACATCTCCACCTTACAATAAACAAGCCCCCCAAGAGTCAATCCCACATATCTGCCTCACACTAAATTAGCCTCCCCCAAGAGTCCGTTATTCTCATGGAAAAGTTTACACAATCACTACAGTCATGCTCCAAAGACACCCCCCCCCGCACACATATTCATACCATTGATTCCCTGTCTACCCCCCTAATGCAACCACCCAGACAGACAGACACACACACACACACACACACACACACACACACACACACACACACACACACACACACACACACACACCTTCCTTCCTTCATTTCCCTACAGAAACACTGGCATGTTCACATGCATACACATGCTAATACCCCTCCCCTCCACATCTTCACAAAATTTCCTTACAATGTGACTGCTGTGACAGAGTTCACTGTTTCATCCAACAGTAGAAAAATTATGCTGCGGAGCCATTCTCTGAATGGTTTGGCAGCATTAATTAGGAGCTGCAGGTATTTCTAGGGAAGAGCACTTGGTTAATTAGCATTAGCTGCTTCTTCAGATTGTTGCTTTAGCATGTAGCTCAACCAGTGAGACCATCTTCCTCTGAGGCCTCCGCCAGAGGTTCGGCAGTCTAAGAATTGCAAATGCTTTCTATGAGTGACAGAACTGTCATGATGAGACTTCTCACTTATGGTACATTTTTCTGAATCTCAGGGCATAGTATGGGAGTTTTGCATGACAATTGGTTGAATCCCTATTGCTTTTAGTTATTTTTTCCCAGACTCTGCCAAATTTGATCTGCTAGTTGTATGAAAGATAGATTTGATATTAATGTCAACTTAGTCGCATGAAAACTGTGTATGGATCTTTACATATCAGTGTTTACAGCTCAGAAATGCTTCTGTCTGAACAGACTGCTAACAAGAAAAGAGATTTTCTAGGAAAGGTATATGAAATCTGAAATATTAACACACAAAATTAGAAAGAGCTGAGAAACCAGTTATAACATGTAAGATTTAATATGATGCTATACAATATACTCAATGTCTTGAACCATTTCCAGTACTGTTTTACAGTAAACTGAAGAACTATAGCTGAGAAACAGGTGTACAGGCTGAAAATGCAGATATGTGTACATTGATGACAACTAAGTTAAACCAATACTGAATAAAAGGTCAGGGATTCTGTCCATCTATCCATATCTCTGTCTGCTTGTATGCCTATGTATCTATCAATATTCTATTTATATATCTATTCAACTTTCAGAAAAGAGAAGATACAGTAACCAATCTTATTGCATGCATTTATAAAAACATTTTCAAAGAAAGGGAGATTTATGAATAACTGAATAAATAAATCTAACAGACATACAGTTGCTTCCAGTAAAGTTCTGCTTGTATAATACCTAAAGTCTTAACATTTCCAGTATACATAGAGTCTAAGTAAAAGCATTGTCATTTCTTGTAATAGGCATTTTGATTAAATAATTTGATACCATGAGGAATTAATTAAATGTGGGACTTTGCATCAAAGGATAGAGTTTTTGATGTAATTATAACCAGTTGCTAGGTGGATACTAAGTTAACTGCCTTGAAGGGCCATTTTAAGCCTAGCTAGTAACCCAAAACCAGAATCAAACCCTGTACCTTGTGTCTATGATTTGAAAACCTTAACCATTCTACCATAACCAGTTAAAAGGGCAGCATGAGTCTCTGCTTTAAGACACCATTAGTCAGCTGTGGGCGTGCTGCTCTATGTTTTACAATAAGGTGAAGAGTAAGAATAAAAAAATACAAAAGATAATGGCATGAGAGAGAGCATTTAGACATCTCAAGGGTCATGCCTCTGTATGTTTTATAATAAAGTGCCAGGTAAGAACAACAATAAATAAATAAATAAGTAAAAAGACAAAGATGATGATGTGGAAGGTATCATTAGCCAGATGTGAACACACTGCTGTATCCTTTAAAGAAAGAAAAAGAGTAATAATAATAATAATAATAATAATAAAATAAGGTGATGGTGTAGGATTTAGAGGAGTGCTGTGGGAGGTGCTCAAGCATGGATTAGGAGCCCGGGAGGAGAGTGAGTGAGTAAACAAGCTATGACAATGGGTCATAGGCGGAGTACTCAGGACTATGAATAAGGGGATTAAGAGGAGACAAAATGCTAAAACAAGAAAAAGGATGATGTGGCTACAAAGGAGTGTGAGGATAGTAATTAATGCAAAATTTAGGGCCAATAACTGGCAGTAAAGAAGAAGGGTCCAGAGCTGGAAGAGCTACAGTACACTAGGCTAGTAATAAGACAACAAGGGTGGTAGGACAGCAAACAACTCAAAGACAATTAGCAGAGGATGAGAACAGAAGGAGGAGATTTTTAGGCATATAGCAAAAAGAAGTGAGTGACAGAACTGGATAGCCTGATGCAAAGATGGGAAGGAAATCATAGATGGCTGGGAAAAAAAAGAGATACTAAATGAATACTTTTCTTAAGTCTATACAAATAAAAACAAAGTGAGGGTGCCATGTTGTGAGGAATGCAATGCAGAATGAGGAAAACAGAGAACAGACATCTGGTTATAGAGAGAGATGAGGTTCATAGGGAACTGCCTGCCCTTAAGAAGAATAAAGCAATAGACTTTGGTAGACTGTTTTATAGAGGCATTGGCAATGTGACTATTTGTTGGCAGACCACCTGACTGAGATCTTCAACAGATCACTGGCTAGTACAAAAGTGCTAGAGGACTATAAGATAACAATTGTGGCATTCTTGTCCAGTGGAGGAACAGAAAAAATGCAGAGTACTGTAGGACTGTTAGCTTGACAATAGTGGCAGAAAAAAAATCATAGAATGAATCTGGCATGGGAAGCTAGTGGCATTCTTTAAGGGCAATTATCTCCAATACAGCAATGTCAAAGATTGGTGCAGTAGTGGAGGATAGAGTGAATAGTTTAATGAAAGATTTGGAAAGACTAAACAAATGGGCAGGAAAATATCAGTTGAGATTCATTGCAAGCAAATACAAAGTACTACTCTTAGGCCACAAAAACCCCGGTTTCAAGTTTCATAGGTTCATACTAGGCTATCTGGCTATCTGCCCGAGGGCATTTACAAGCCTAGCCCATAGTTTTGTGGCTTACGCCACCCCTTTAGTTTGGAGAAACTATGCCCATTATTTTGCTGTGCCTCTGTCGAGCAGTGACACTGAGGTAACCCCTGGGGTGTATCTGCAATCTGTGGGTTCTATCACTCAGCCAGTTTGCAACCCATCTTGTAATGTATGGGTTTACATTTAAGTTGATGAGTTTTTCAATGATACCTGAGTGGGGTATTGTATTGAAAGCCTTCGCCAGGTCTAGGTAGGCTGTATGGACTGCCTTTCCCTCGTCAATGGCCTTGGTGACTGTTTCAAAAAAGTCAACCAAGTTTAAAAGGCATGATCTGCCTTTGACAAAGCCAAACTGGGTTGGATCCAAAGTCTGCAAATTCCCTATGTCTTTATTTATGAGATCCATTATGATCCTCTCCATGGCTTTGCAGATAAGGCTTGTCAAGCTAATGGGACGGTAATTTCCAGGGTCGGTGGAGGCACCGCCTTTGTGAAGTGGGACCACAGTCACTGTGCGCCACTCCTGGAGTGCATCCGGAGGTGAGACTAAGATTAAACAGCTGTCCTAACTGTGGGTTTAATTCCTCGTTGAGTTCATGGAGCACACAGCCGGGGACACCATCAGGTCCCATGGATGCTGTGTTCTTTGCCTTGAACAGAGCAGTTCTCACCTGGGCGTTAGAGATGTTTGGGGGGCTACAATCATTTGGTATAGATATCTCTCCTTTTGGGGGGGAGGGGGGGGAGAAGTTTGCACTGAACCTGTCAGCCAGTATGTTGGCAATGTCTGTAGGATCAGTAATCTTCACATCATTTTGGACTAATTCTGAGCATATCTGGGAGTTTCCTCCTAGGTTTCTGACATAGCTAAAGAATGCCTTGTGGTTGTCTTTAGAGTCCTTAGCTATTTTTCTCTCAAAATTAGCTTTGGATGATTTTATGAGAGCTCTTAGCTTTTTACTTATAGTGATCAGCGGTGTCTTTCCTTTTAAGGATTTTGCTCTATCTTGTAGTAGCTTTCTCCTTTTGTTGTAGAGTTTGTTTATGGCTGGGGTCCACCAGACTGGACGCTTGCCTTTGGTACAAAGAGTCTTTGTTTTGCTTGGGATTGCCTGATCCATGCAGCCCTGCAGGTACTGGTAGAAGGCATTTGTAAGTGATTCAGCGGTTTGAGTAATGTTTACCGCCGCCTCGGGGGCCTTAAAGGAGACCACACTAGTCTTAAAAAGTGTGAAGTGGTCTTTGAGAAGTTCTTTACTGTGGTCTTTTTTATTTCGGGTGGGGGCGGGATAAGGACCTCCAGCGAGATTAGTTTGTGATCTGATCTCACCAGTGAGGGGTATACTTCCAGTGTTGAACATTGTGCTCCCATGTTCGTGATGATGAGATCAAGTATGTTTTCTCCTCTTGTGGGGATGGTGACTAGTTGTTCCATGGCATTTGAGTTTATGAATTCCAGGAACTTTTGGGCTAGAGTGTTTGGGCTTGAGTAGTGTTCCCAGTCTATATTAGGGTAGTTGAAGTCACCTAGTATGATGGTGTTCGGAGATACATTTATCCCTTCCAGTGTTTTCTGGAAGGCCATGTGAGGTTCCTGAGTTTGCGAGGGTGGCCTGTAACATGCTACAAATTGCAGAGCAGTCTTGCCTATGGTTAATTGCACCTGGATGGTTTCCGATGCATCGTGCGTTGCCACCAATCTTGAGGTGTGGGTGTCCTTGATGAATATGGATACCCCCCCACCTTTCTTGGTATTGTCCGGATTTTGGGGCCGGAATGCATGATATGAGGTAAAACCTAATAGTGCTGGGGTGCTCTCAGGAGCCTTGAACCAGGTTTCTGTCACAGCACAGACATCGATGTTCTCCATACTGAGAAGGGCCTCGAGTGCGTGCATCTTGAGGTTAAGACTTCTGGCATTGAGCAGCATTACCCTTAGTTTTTTTTCTTTGTTGTGTTCTAGGGTGGTAGGTTTAGAATTTGAGCCTTGCCTAAAAAAGGCACTATGGGGGTGGCAAGAGTCTTTGCCAAAATCCGGAATCCCAGGGGTGACAGGTGCAAGCCGTCCCTTGCGAAGCAGCGTGGCTTGTCCAGCATGTCATCCCAGGCAGACAGACATTGGATCCCCTTTGAATGACACCAGAGTGTCATCTGGGGAGGGGGAAATAATAGTAACAGAGCAGGAAAAGGAGCTGGGGGTATTGATCAAAAGTGAAATGGACCAATGGTAGGAGAGTAAGAGGACAGAGGCAGCTGCAAACAGAATTCTGGGACATATTCTCAAGCGGATCTATTACAGAAGCAAACAGGTAATATTTCCATGTTACATGGCATTGGCCAGACCACATCTTGAGTACATCATGCAGTAATAAAGCCTATATAAGGAAAATTAATCTTGAGAAGAACTGCCAGGAAGATAAGTGGGACAGAAAAAACACTTTGACAAGAAGCCGAAGGAGCTTGAACCCTATTCTTTGAAACAGAAGGGATGGAGACATGATATTGTGCACAGGATTAGTCTTAGGTTCATAGGTTCATAGGTTCATACTAGGCTATCTGCCCAAGGGCATTTATAAGCCTAGCCCATAGTTATGTGGCTTACGCCACCCCTTTAGTTTGAATAAAACTATGCCTATTATTTTGCTGTGCCTCTGTCAAGCAGTGACACTGAAGTAATCCCTGGGGTATATCTGCGATCTCCCATCCATTGGTCAAGATTCCTCTTGAACAAGGCCAGCGAGGTGCTCTGCCTCACATGTACCGGGATTTTGTTCCACAGAATAGGGAGTCTCTGGGTGATGAATCTGTCCCTCCAGCATGTTCTATTAATAACCGTGTCAAGGTTTAAGTCTCCCGCCCTTGTGGTTCTGAGGGATCTAGATTTTTTGAGGTGAAGCATATTCATCAAATCTGGGTTTGACATGGCCTTATATGTCAGGCACAGGTCACCTCTGAGCAAGCGGTATGAGACTGAATAGAGCTGGAGTTCTTTCAGTCGGGCAGCATAAGACATATTTTTGAGACCCTTTATCCTTTTGGTGAAGAACTTTTGGGGCCTTTCCAGCTGCTGCAGGTGTCGGGTCAGATACATTCCGAATGGGGCATTGTACTCAATCATAGGTCTAATGAGTGATGAGTACAGTGGGACGATGACCTCCCTTGATCTAGATGTGAATCCCTTCATGATCAGGTGGGCAATGTAGAAGGTTTTCCTAACTACTTTAGCAACATGAGTGTCAAGCGAAGGCTACTGTCAACCTGGGTCCCCAGATCCCTGATGACTTCTTCTGTGCTCAGTGGATTGCCACCTATATGGTAGCTAGGGGTAACCTTGTTTTTCCCGAAGGGTATGACTATGCATTTCTTGGCGTTTAACTTTAGGCCATGGCTCTGGCACCAGTTATCCATTTCTGTGAGGCCCTTCTGAAGGATATCTGTGTCAGATGTGTTTTCGACTATGGCGCCCAGTTTGCAGTCATCTGCAAACTTTGTCAGCCATAACCCTCCTGTGTTTGCTTGTACTTCAGAAAAGTAGATGCCAAACAAGAGTGGACCCAGGACTGAGCCCTGTGGGACACCACTTGTGACAGGCTTTGAGTCTGACATGGCTCCAGCAACTCTGACCCTGTGGGTTCTGTCACTTAGCCAGTTTGCAACCCATCTTGTGATGTATGGGTTTACATTCAAGCTGATGAGTTTTTCGATGATACCTGAGTGGGGTATTGTTTCGAAGGCCTTTGCCAGGTTGAGGTAGGCTGTATGGACTGCCTTTCCCTCATCAATGGCCTTGGTGACTGTCTCGAAAAAGTCAACCAAGTTTAAAAGGCATGATCTGCCTTTGACAAAGCCAAACTGGGTTGGATCCAAAGTCTGCAAGTTCCCTATGTCTTTATTTATGAGTTCCATTATGATCCTCTCCATGGCTTTGCAGATAAGGCTTGTCAAGCTAATGGGACGGTAATTTCCAGGGTCGGTGGAGGCACCGCCCTTGTGAAGTGGGACCACAGTCGCCGTGCGCCACTCCATGGGTACGTATCCTGAGGTGAGGCTAAGATTAAACAGCTGTCCTAACTGCGGGTTTAATTCCTCATTGAGTTCATGGAGCACATTTAAAAATATGAAGGGGGTCATTCTAAACAGGAAAGACAGAGGAAAAAGGAAAGGGCACAGGCAGCAAACTGTACAGTCTGCATGTCATGTTGTAACACATGCTGAACAAAACTGTTTATCCTAAGACTTGCAGCACGTTTAGGTTATGCAAGCCTGGTACTCTAGGACCAATTGGGCAAGAAGGAGTGACCAGGCCCATTTGATGAAGTACGACTTCTTCATATTTGGTCTTTTAGCGTCATTAAAAATAAATGAACTCACTCAGCAAATCGTCATTATGGACACAGTCAAATGACTGCTCTTGCTTGAACAAATACAAATTCTAGACATGACAGTACCCCTGACTCCATCCATTAGCTAGCAGAAATACAGAATTGCCTAACATTATGCCAGATACTATTAGTGACAATTTATAAAGCACAGTGATATTGTTTCTCTAGAAACATGAAGAATTTTGTTGGCTGCTTTTAAATCTGCACTTACATCCATAAACTGCAACAATCAAAGAACGTTTACTTCCTCTGTCTTGAGACGCAAATTCCCTTAAATTAGCAGTTCCAACCAAAAAAATGTATAAAATAATCTCAGCAAAGGTCCACAAACAACCAGATAATTTTATTGAACAAGTGCAACAAAATAATCTAATGGTTAATCCAACAGTTAAGCGCTTTCACTTGCTCAACGACAAGCTTCATCAGAACTCTGAAAAAAGGACCTTATAGCATTTAAATAAACTTTTTGGCACCAAAAGCGCTGAATAAAAAACGATACTTTTAAAGACATATTACATTATAATAAATCAACATGCATCTACCACATATATGCAACCATAAAATGACTAAAATAACTAAAATAAACACCAAACATATCTCCAATTACCACATTATATATGTAAAATATTCAAACTAAACATTCTATAATACTACTACTGTTGTTAATAATATAATAATATACACTGTAATCATAAGTGGCTAATAAAAGAACTTGCAACCAACAAGTTACATAAACAACTTTGCCTGACCACTACTCATATAAAATCTGCTCATATGTGTGTGAACAAATATGTATGAGCTATTCCAATATGTATAAAACTAAATTACAAAAATGAAATAATAAATGAAATAAGAATATGTGTAAAAATAAGACTTGTCTATCATAAATATACCTAACAATGCTTTAAATAGACCCTCATATAACATGAATACAATGATGTTACATTCATTCTATGGCTAACAAATGTTTGATAGAAATAACATCATTGAGTCCTGGTGAAGTGGAAGAGTCAGAGAAAATTTTCTACCAATATTCTTTATATGACAACAATCTTTTACAACCCCCCCCCCCCCCCCGGGATCAAATTGAACACTGTCTACTATTGCGAAATTGAAATAATGCCTGTCACCACACTTCTTGATATGTCTGTACAATGCATTTTTCTCATCTTTGGTTTTAATGCTATATAAATGCGCATAAATGCACTTGTTGAATTTCCTATCAGTTTTTCCTATGTAGAATCCAAAGCATACATTTTGCCAGATATATAATCATTTTAGTGTTACAATTTCCCTGTTTAAATATAATTCTTGTTCTATTTATGTTCTCTAACACTATACTATTTTCCTGGAAGATTGTATTACATTGTTTACAATTTCCACATTTTTTGGTATGTGTGTTGTGGGAAATTTTGTTCCAATTACCTCTCTCTAGGTAATTCTTTATATTATATCCCACCTTAAAGACAAACAGTGGTCCAGTCCCTAAAATTCTCACTAAATCCTCATCAACTAAAATAATATTCCAATTGTCTGTCAGGATTTTCTTTACTTTACCTATATATGGTCCATACTCCAACACACACCTCCTGCCATAAGATGCACTGTCCACAGAGGTGTGGTCAGTTGTATCAGCATTTACCGCATGCTCTAGACTGAGTCCCAACAGGGTTTTGTATCTATGTCCCCATTCTTTAATTACTGTTTGACTTACTCTAGCCATCATCTTAGCATCATACCCTCTGTCCTTGAACAAAGCTGTAATAAATGTCACTTCCTCTAGCATGTCATCATATACAGAGGTCATTCTTATGGCACGTATGATTTGCCCTTTGTAGATATTAATGAATTTATTCCTTGGATGATTACTGATGAATTCTAAATAACTATTAGAGAATGTATTTTTCCTGTAGATTCTTGATTTAAATCCTATTTCTCCTTTGGAAACAATTGTGTCCAGATACGGAACACCATGATAGTTACTAGATGAAGTGAATTTAAGATAATTACTACTCTGACTTAAATAATCTAGAAATTGATCTAATATTGTTGTACTACCTTCCCATAAAATATAAATATCATCTAGGTATCGAGAGTAGTATTTGATATAGTTCATAAATTCACTGCTGAAGACCTTGGTTTCTTCCTTGTTGCTGGTTCTGTAGTTTCAAGAATGTTTATTTGGTATCGACATCCATAAACTGGATATCCTCATTGAATGGTGCAGTTCAGTTTTTTACTACTGTCTTTATCAATATCTTAAATTATATATAGCTAGATGGAAAGATATTCAAAAAGAAATACAGGCAAAGGCACTCAGATATGGAACATTTCACAATACAAAAGTAAGATCATAAAGGGGAAACTTAGAAGATTAGTAAAGTAGAAGTTAAAAAAATAGAAGCTGAAGTTATGGAATATCTGCAAAGTGAAGGATTCATTGTGGAAAGTGTAACACAGGTTATGTCACAGCAAGCTGGAACAATGAGCCCCCCGGTTAAGGAGAAACAGGAGGAGCAGGAGACATCTGAAGAAGAAATATGGACATGGGAAAGAAAAAGAGATTTAATATGGTGCAGTATTTATACAAATGAGAAAGAAATACTAATCAATACAAAAAAGCAGCACTTAAGATATTTGATGAGAAATGCAGGTAAAGGCATTCGGATATGGAAAACGTTACAGCACAAAAATAAGAAAACAATAAGAAAACAAAGAAGAATATGAGGAAGGAGGATTGGTAACTGGGAAGTTAAAGAAATAGAAACTGAGGTTATTGATTACCTGTGAAGTGAAGGATTTAGTGTAGAAAATCTAACTCAGATAACAACACAGCAGAATAGAGCAATGGAGCACCAAATTAAGGAGAAACCCGCAGACCAGGAAACATCTGATCAGTTGCCATACAAAGATACTTTGGAGCCTTCCACAGGAAACCAGTATAAAAGTCAGTTGGAGTTGCACAGCAAGGGAAGGGATAGGAAACTGCAACTCTGACACAGTCAAGCTTTGTGGAGTGCTAGGTCAGTCAGTTTTAATAAGAAAAAGCAATGGATGGCACATGAAACTGAAGAGAATGTGGCAGAGAAAGATGCTCTGGAACTTTCTGAAGAATGCCTGCAGGAAATGGAGAACAAAAACTATGCCCTCAGTTTAGAAGAAAATGACTAACGAGAAGAGTTGCTGAATTTAATAGAGATGACACACTTATTAAGATCAGTGAAAGAAATAGATTATAGAAAGTGAATAAAACTCAAAAAGAAGAAGTTTGATAAAACAAATGAACACACTAATTACGGTTGTTCACAGAAATGAATGTGATATGACAGAAGTAAATAGGATATATTACTGTGCAGCTAAATTAATAACAAGTAAAGTCTTGCCATGAAAACACAGGGCAGTGAGGGAAAGGAAAGGGGGAAATCAAAGAACCTCATGGAAGTATCGAATAGAGAAAACTATAAAGCAAGTAAGGCAAGAAGTGTCACTGTTAGAAGAGTATAGAAGAGGGAACAGATCAACAAAAATACTCAGAAAGATAGATGTGATAAAAGCAATGCACAGTATCAAAACAGACCAGGATCTATTGTGCACTATTTTAAATAATAAACTATAAATACCAGCACAGGAAACATACAAAATAAGCAATGCATTGATGACCCAAAAACAGTTTTCTAGAAAATTGGGAAATAAAGCAAAAAGAATTGAAACTGCACCAAAAAATGAAGAAATAGATAGCATTTTGGAGGAACTATCGCTGGAGATCCTGTGGAACATAACAAGGATGCTGAATGGATAGAAAAAGTAAAAGAAAGAATAAGAAGTTCAAATGTACCGGATATGAAATAGGATGAAATAATGGTCAGAGAATTTGAAACAAGGTTAAGAAAAGCTCCTATTTGGAAAACCCTAGGCCCAATATGTAGTACCTAACTTCTTGCTAAAAGTATTAACATCTTTACATGAAGATTTAGCCATGAGTAAAAACTGGTTAACAACAGGAAAAACAATAGTGCTCCTTAAGACCAAACCTACAAGCTATCTTAAAAACTATATGCCAATAACTTGCATTCTGAAGATATAGAAACTATACAGTGGAACTGATACCGACAGAGTTTATAGTCATTTAGATCAAAGCTCAATCGTGGCAATAGAACAAAAGGGTAACAAAAGAAAGTCGCATGGAACAAAAGATCATTTGTTGTTAAATAAAGTCATAATGGATAAGTGTAAAAAAGGGGAAGAATCTAACTATGGCATGGATAGACTACAAACAAGCATTTGATAGTATCCCACGTTCATGGATAAGAGAGTGCTTAAAATGTACAATATACACCCTACACTGATCAATTACATTACAGTGACCATGAAACACCGGCAGACTACTTTGCAGTTAAACCATGATAGTGGACCAAATATTATTCCAAGGATAAAAATTCAAAGGGGAATATTCCAGGGTGTCACTTTGTCACCACTGCTCTTCTGTCTTGCTCTTAACCCATATACTATCTACTTAACAGATTAGGTCATGGCTACAATTTGGTTCCCAGAAAACAACAAAGTGTAAAGGCTTCTCATCTTCTTTTGTGGGTGATTTAAAACTGTATAGTTCTTAAGATGAGGAACTGAAAGCACAACTGCAAGTGGTTAAAACTTTTTCAGATGATATAAGAAGGTCATTTAGTCTTGATAAATGTGCAAAAGCAACCTTTAAAGCAGGAAAGCTGCAGCACCAAGAAACATCAGTCTGGGACAGGAATGTGATATAAAAGAACATAAACAAGAGGAAGTGTTTAAATATTTGAGAACTGATGAAGGATCAACAATAAAACATGAACAAATGCAAATAAAACTTAGTAAGAAATATTTTAAAAGACTAAAATTAATACTGAAAACAGCTCTGATATCTAGGAACAAAGTCCAAGCTATAAACCAATTTGTTCGTCCTGTCCTAATTTACAGTTTTGTAGTGATTTACTTACCCCAAAAGGTATTGGATCAGTTGGACAGGAAAACAAGAAAAATGCTTCATGCTTATCAAATGATTTATAAATATCAGTGTATACCAACACTATACCCCCCATCTGAAGGAGGTATGAGGCTCCTTAAAATTGATTACAATTATAGATCTGCACTCGTAGGACTGCATACATATCTGCTGACCTCACAAGGCCCAAACATAGTGAAAGTTTTAAAACATGATTGAATACGTCTAAGAAGACTTCCTGCTTAGCTTAGACAAAGCATATCGGTGTGAAGTGGGAATGGAAATCAAATCAGAAGTAGATAAAAATCAGGCAGCAGCTGAATGTGCCCAAAACAAAAGAAAGAATATAAAGTAAAGGATCAGATGAGAAGGCAAGAAATGTGGAAAATACATAAATATAGTTGCAAGTGCAGAAAACCCTTGGAACAACCTCATGTCGATCGAGATCAAATGCAAGAATGGTTAAGGAAATGTGAATTTAAACCAAAAGGTGAAAGGTTAATACTGGCGGCCCAAGATAGTGGTCTACATACATGTTGGTTTACAAAGTCTATTGAACATGTGGGAGTAACAGACAAATGTAGGTTTTGTAAACTAGAACTGGAAACATTTGCACATCTTTTTGCTGGTTGTGACATACTAATGGGAGAAGGACTGAAAGGGATGATAATGTGGCAAGACTGTTGCATTGAGGATTGTGCAAACATTATAATATTGAAGTAGCTGAAAAACATTGGAAATGTGAGTCACAAAGCATTATAGAAAATGTTGAAGTTTATATTACTTGGGATCACCCAATACCAACAGGTCAAAAAATCGATGTGAGAAAACCAGTGACTACAGTGTCTTACATACAGAGAGACACAAAGTAATAACATACCAGGATTTGCAGGCAGAAACTGGTTCAGTATGGAGGAAGGATATCAAGATAGTTCCAATAGTAGTAGGAGCAACAGATCTTATAATAAATAATTTACAATAATATTTAGAAATGTTGCAGATACATGTAACTCCATACAAACTGCAGAAGGAGTCAGTTCTGGGCACATTGCAGGTGCTGCGATGAGCACTTCTGGCTAACATCAAAGACTGAAACAATACTAATTTCATGAACTTTAATCATAGTTTGACTTAGGAATGGTGTCCATTCTCTTCATGGTATTAGAAACCCAAATGACTTGGAGAAATTAAAAAAAAAGCGAAACATGAGTATTAGAAACCCAAAAGTCTTGGAGAATTAAAAAAAATAGATGAAGAAAGCTTACAGTTGTTTTATTGAATCCCTATTATTTCAATTTATTTGTATTTCCATTTCTTATTTCAACAGCACCAGAGGAAGGCAACAGTAACCAAAGGTTTTGAGAGTAACATAACTGAGGCATAAATGCAGCATAAAAAGAGCTTGATATACCTACTACATAGTATCATTTCAAGTTAGGTAAGAGCAAATCTAATATAACAGTGGCAAATCTGAAACATATGGATCATATTTTTACAGATCAATTGTGCAAATGCCAAAGACAATAATTAAAATAGCATACAAATGTATCTAGGAATAATGCAGTGTCTTGCAAAAATTTTACCTAATAATTCTGAGATAACTATGCCTCTGTGAAAGCTATTAGAGCATAATGTAGTCTGGCAATGGAGCACTGGAATGCAGTTTTGAAATGTTCAAGAAATGTGTCATAGAAGCATAGATATTAAAATACTGTCACATGAAAAAAACAGTTGCCTTGTAAATAGATGCCGCAAGAATTGTATAAGGCCTGCTATCCTACAAAAGAATAGATCAGTTGACTGATGATCAGGATCACTTACAGATTCACAAAAGCACTATGCTCAAATGGATAAGGCACTTTAATAGTAGTGTATACTTGTGAGAAACTCTGTGATTATATGTATAGCAAATAAGTTCATTTGGGAATAGGCCATACACATCTGAATGGTGTATTCCAAAAGTCTTTGTACAAGGCACATTCTAAACTGTACAAGATGTTACTTAATCTACAAAAGTAGAACACAGACCAGGCGTATAATGAGCAGAACATATTGAATGGATGATGATAAAGAACTATTTGAGTTAGAAATTCTTTAGGTAATGCTGGAGTTGTCAATGAAGGAAAAAAAAGGAAAGAAAAACTAATTCCAGAAAGAGAGAACCAGAGAGGGAGCGAGATATGGGCACTGAATCAGAAATGCAATTAGTGAAAAAGTTACATTAACTGGTTGGCCAGTGAAAAAGTAATTGGTAAGGAAACAAAATGGTTTTATTTAACTTTCAGTGAAGTAAAAAGCTGATAAAATAATACTTCCAAGTAAAATGAGAAGGCAAATGTTTGGAATAAAGCATGAACCATATCTGGTTACAAAATGAACCACAGATATAATTTACTGGTTAGGAAAACCGTCTCATGTAGAAAAGGGCAGCAAAGTGTTAGTTGACGCAATCAGAAGATGCCAGGCAGGTGGTAGAATGACTAAATCTGTATACTGCACCTGTGATCAAGCCTGAAGCACTTGAATGAGTCATGTGCAGTATTAAGTCATACCAGGCCATGACACTTGTTAGTATTTTTAGTAAGCCGCTTGTTACAATTGTCAAAGGAGAAGTTTTTTGTCTCAACTTAGAGTTGGGGGAGGGAGTACTAAAATACTTAGCTATGATTCTGAAACAGAGTTGTGCCAAAGGTAATGTAATGCTTCCAACAATCCAAGGGAAACGACAGTAGTGTACGAGTTCTAACGACACCACAGAATGTAATGGGTAGACATTTGTTTTACATTTAGATATTATTATTCCAAATTCTCAGAAGTGATCAAACTGAAGTACCCAGTGCATGAAATATCTATATTTCCAAGACAGGAGACATCTGATACTGTCTACAACACAAAACCATGAATTAAGAAGATTTTTATTCTCTGTGAGTGAAAATTCATACATATTATCCACATTTTAGTTAGCAAGTTGAGAAAACTACATAATCCATGAATAATTTTATTAGAAAGGACTGTGACAATGGCTATGAGAATTGTCATCTCACAACTTTAGAATATAAGAATAATCCACTGCAAGGTCTAAATCTCTCACCAGCTTGTTTGCTGATGGGCAAACGTTTGGAAAGTAACTTACATACTCCAGCTGTATCACTTGTACCTGAAAATCAGCAGGGATGCTTAAGAGAAATCTAATGAAACTGAATAGTTTTGGATTGGTCAGAAAGGGAGGAAGTATGAAACAAAGTAAGAAAACGATAGACATTTAAAACTGAAGTAGCTGGGTGAGCAGCTGAACTGAAATGATATGTTACTGAGGGGAAAAAAGTAAAGTATGTAGAAGAACTTCCTTACATTTGTTTAAGACAAATATATCAACATTCAAGGGAAAATAGCAACCAGAATTGCCTTGATCTGTACTGTCATAGGAAAACAGAAGCTTTCACTGCTGTTATAGTCAGGAGTTGTGGAGAGATGCTGCTTTATTATTGTCTCCAAAGTCAATGAATGGCAGGAAGTATATGCCAAATGATAGATGAGAGTAAATCCTTGTGTTAAAGGTCGTATTCAAAAGGTGCAAAAAAGGATGTGGCATTTGCATTCTGTTTCTGTCTTACTAAGAAAATCTTTGTGATGGTATGGCTCCTTGGGTCTAATCCTCACACAAAATGATTTTATGCGATAATAGACTTTTAAAAACTGCCACCATCAAGTCTCATACTCACACACTTCACAGTCTCTTTTATATGAAGTTATGAAGGACACACAAGTCATGACTTGCTTTGAGCAGTGGAGGCTTTCTTGTGTTAGGTTGTGCCATGCTGTGATGTAAGTGTTACTTATAATTTTTTTAAAAAATACGTTCTTAAAAAATACGTTCTGCAAGGACTACCTGCTTCCATTTGCACTACACAACTTAGGTGAGGTCGGAATCAGATAATGTCCAGTGACTTCATTGAACTGATCAAAGTATGTTAGTAAAACCCAAGCAAAGTCACAGAATGGATAGACAGGATGAATATTTAATGAATAACGATGCGCATCTTAAGCTACCCACTTAAATATTCCATTTATCAATACATTCTGTGACTTTGTTTTCTTCTACTTTTTGTCACAATCTTCTCAATGACAGTATTCAGCATTTCTAATACACAGTGTACACAAGCCTCTGAAATCATGTAATCAAGGTGGTAAGTGCAATGACACAATTTGTGCAGTGCTTGCACCTGCATGCGATAAGCACACAGAAAGACATATTGCTATAAATGTTGCATTTCAATTTGAACAATGTTTATATTAGTTTTAACTGCTCCATTGACTAGAATTAACATACTTTGTGACTGGCCAGGTTTCAAACAGATTCCAAAATAAGTCATATGCTTGCATACTACTCTTTAAAGATCATGTACAAAGGTTTTCACTGCCATTTCTTTGCAGTGTATGTAGGCTGTCATCATGTAAAGTAAATTATGATTTTTTTTTTTGTTACTTCAGTGGAACTCTATTCATTAAGTCTAATTTTGCATTTTCTGTATGCTGAGCAGCTGCCCAATTACTTCCTGGCTCTTTGTCATCTGACCATGCCTTCATGATGATGTAATAGTAGGTAGGCATGCTTTCTGTACTCTGCTGCTGATTTCAGTACAAAGTGACACAGAATACGGCACAATAAAGTATCACTGAACTTTAAACGATTAAATCTCATAACATGTTCACCTCTCTCAAGCAAACGTCATGAAAAAACTCTTCTTGTAATGTAAGACACAAGCAGTTCCCACTGTCACAACTCCTAGAACTAACCTCTTCTATACTAGACATGCTTCTCTTCCATTGCTGCCTAACTTTGGCAATCTGTCCCTACACACCTAAAAGAAAATGCCCAGTACTTCAGATATAGTAGGGAATTTAAAATGCACCTCTTAAAACAAGTCCAGTGTATCTGCTACTCTAATAGCCATGTCATCTAACTTGTATGTCATTCCTTCTTCCTCTATCTGATGTTTCTTTACTCCTGCTCTCTGTTTCCCCACTGTCTTGTGAATTATATTATATATAATGCAAATGCTGGTAAGTTTTCATTGTATCCTAGTTAGATGTTTGCTGCAGTTCTTATCCTCTGTTATATTAACTTCAAACTTATTGTACTGTCTTAGTCTCTGTACATATCCTAATAATATTCTACAGTTTTTGTATAAGCTGTAAACATATTTTTCCTGCTCAGTTTTAATCAGTGTGCTACTGGTAGTTAATATAAATAAAATATAGAGGATTATGATTGGGTCTGCAGTCATAATCAGCTTACTATGTGTTTGAGGCACGTATGCCAAGAAATTCACCTCAAGAGTGAAACTTGGCATCCATATCAATAACATGTAATAAAAGATTATAATCGGTGACCTGATAAAAATTCTTTGTAGTGCATGGAGCTTTATCTGCTCCATGTACTACTGGTTACAGGGAAACAAAGATTGATAGTAAAGAAATAGAAACTCTGGAAGAGTAAAGTGTTTTCCCAGTTTTGAAACTTAGTGAAGCACTTTGCACTGTTGAACAGACATCAATATAACTTTCAATTTATTTGCTTAATAATTCTGGACGAATCCAAAGATAATGAGAGGACAGTATTAAATATGGGACAGTTTTTAAAATATTGTTCTAATTTACTTAAAAGTTACTAGAACAACAGGATTCCTTCTCCTCCATACCCACTGGTTATGCCCCTGTACTAACCCTGACAAACTTTCCCTCCCTAACTCTAAATGCAGTCTCCTCACCTGTACAGACTTACCCTTAATAAACCAAATACTATGACATGACAACTAAAATATATGTATATATGTAAATAGTAACATATTTTTGTATATTTACAATGTACTACTTGAGTTATGCTTACTATGTGTACTGTACTTTATATTACCAACAGATATTAAGTTTGACTGTTACAACTTTTATATTGTGTTATTATATCTGTCTTGGAGCGTATCACTCCTTTTTTGTATGTATGTTGGAGCTTTTCTCCCCGGGCCTCTACTGAAAATGGGCATATATCCAGTTAGACTAGCCCAGCCAACAAATGTAAAATAAATAAATAAATACATTTGCATCAACATGCATTTTCTGAACAATAGGAAGTATCAAATTTTAAAGTTTGGTGTTAATAATTGATTGTAATTCTCAATGATTTCCTAGAAAGTCAAAACTTTCATGAGTGGCAGGGCAAACTTATGAGGCGAAATCAGGGACAGATGAAAGGTATGGACAGCAGGAAAAGTGAATTACTCCTCTGTAGAATGAATAACTTTAAAAGCTGTTAGATACCTCTGCATGACACACTTTTGTTTGTAAGTGTGACAAAATGAAATTTTAACATATTTTAAAAGCAGTTTAACCTTCTACTGCTGTTCTTTGTTGGTTGGCACTGTCCACTGTTGGTCTGATCTTAACAGCACTTAGGTGCCATTAACAAGCTTTTGTTAAGCATCCCTGACTTGTGTTGTTTGGGTCTTGCACCAGGGACACTCTTAGAAAGTTTATCTTCTTCCTGATTTTCGAGTATAATCATGGCACTCCATGCACTACAAATACATTCCTAGTAGTTCACATTGTAGTTGGCATACAGTGTAATAACACAGATGTCACACTGTAGTAAACAGCTATCTATCACTCTGATGTAAGTATTTGCCTACTATGGAATAATCACGTTACTACATTTGCATTTCCATAGATGCACAAATTATTTTAAATTATTTCTTTCCAACACTAATCCCTTGATGGTATAACATACAAGCTTACTATATAGTAGGGCTGTCAGAGTTGATTCATAAATCTGTAGTTTTCTCCCTAAAAGTAATCAATCCATTGGTAGATGAATATCTGTTACAGTTTTACATCTGTTTTTATTAGACTCTATGCCAAGCACTAGACACCTTGCTTAGAATATTATCCTGTTCCATCTTACTTTTGTTAACATTCACATGAATGTAGCTGCATTTATTTTTTGATTTATTGCCTTACTGTGCAACTGATTGTGCTGCATACTGATTACTTTGTAATAAAATCTGCTACAGACTACAGAAAACATGCCGACCCACAACAATCTGTTTCTCCCCACTACTGTATCATCAGATGGCGGGGCTAGATGACATGGAATCACAAAGTAATTGGGCAGTTGCTCAGCATATAATAGACAGAAACACCGGGTTAATAAATATTGGTCCACTGAAGTAACTAAAGTAAAAATTACACATTTTAGAAACATATAGAAATGTAAAAAAACAAACAAAAAAAAAACAATCAAACAAAAATCTTTGCACCTTTGCACTTTAAATTGTCTAGGTGTAGAACAATGGAGTCTCCAGACAAGATATTTGAAAACCTTGAGAGAGAGACTGAGAATTGCATTTAAAGATATCAGCGTAAAAGCAAAAAAGTATTATTTGATGTGAATAGCCTATGGCATCTTAATTTAAAGATGAAGCTAATGACAGATTAATTTAAATGATCCATGCACTGCAATGCTTGCTAATTATTTGAATATATATATATATATATATATATATATATATATATATATATATATATAAATTTATAACATAGGCATATTTTATAACTAGAATATGTATATATATATATATATATATATATATATATATATATATATATCTCTAACTATGTATCTAGATCTTTAAGGATTGCACTGCACAGATACAGGAAGGACATGCCATGTTATACACTTCTTCTTTATAAAAGTAAACACTTTATAAAGACACAGGCACAGATATATTGTCTGAGTCATTAGTTTATCTAAACTAATTACAAATTACAGCTTACAAATTATAACTTATTGTTCTTCTCTGGGTTGAGTAATTTCCCTACACATCTCTTGTTGTCAGATTTATTGTCTATTGAAATGTCGGAGCAGTTTTTCTGGGTGTTATCTGCTAAATGTACACTTACGGTAGTGTTATCTGCCAAACTTTGATTTTTACAGCATGGCATGACCCTTCTACATTCTCAACCACACTCTCTCTCTCTGTCTTTCCCTCTTTCTCACACACACACATATACACACACAAACACACACACACACACACACACACACACACACACACACACACACACACACACACACACACACACACACACACACACACACACACACACACACACACACACACACACAAGCACTGTTGATCTTTGAGATGTAGTCTGAGCTGTACTTTTTTCTTTTTTAGTCAATTAAAAATAAATGATGTAATTCCCTTTCTAGGAGCAAGGGGATAGTTAAGCGCTGTATCTAACATTATTAACATAATAACTCCTGACAAAGAGCTCTTGCCAGCTTGAAAACTCAAGTAAGTGTAAATCCTATTTTGATCCAATAAAGGTACTACATCACATCTGCATTGCAGTCTTTGTGTTTTCTGTTAGTGGTCCAACATGGCATTTCTTTAATTTTTTTATGTCACTACAAACTTTCAGAAATTCTGGTTAATTGTGGTCTCACATCTAATGCTACCAGATGGTTCTCTGACTACTTGGCAAACAGGAGAAGGGGGATACGATAGAACAATAGCACATATCCGTTTAAAACAACTATCAGTGCATGATTATGTATATTAGAGTTCCTTAAGGCTTGATGCTGGCCCATTATTGTTTACAATCTGTGTAAATTACATGGCTAATCACTGTGAAAGCTCAAAGGTCACTCAATATATTAGTGTTTCTACTGACATCCTTCATACAGTATTCATCACTTTTCAGCCTTGTTTGAGCTATTTGTTTGAGTTTAATCAAGTGTTACTAACAGCTGTATTTCGCCTGAAAAAGTCCCTCTTCAGCAAATAATATAATTAAATTGACTAGCAAAT
This sequence comes from Protopterus annectens, assembly GCF_019279795.1. Classification (NCBI taxonomy): domain Eukaryota; kingdom Metazoa; phylum Chordata; order Ceratodontiformes; family Protopteridae; genus Protopterus; species Protopterus annectens. The sequence goes on along the minus strand of NC_056735.1, from coordinate 1,682,824,758 downwards.
AATTAAAAAGTAGCTTTCATACCTTATAGAAATGGCTTATGTCCCTAAAAAGATATTTTAGTTATAACAAAAGAACATCTTCAGTGTTTATACCAAGTACAACATAAACAGCAGTGTGGCTCTTTTTAATCTTCACAATAATGCTCTTAACATAATACAGATTATCTCTTTGACTCATCTCCAGCTGAGAAAAAGGTTAGCTTGATGAAGTAACTTTATTGCATTCCTTACAAACAGGTAAAATAAGAACTGCTTGACAACTGCTCATATTAAGGACTATTCAGAAACTTGTTGGATTGTATATCCTATTCCTTCTTTACTCCAATAGTTACACTTTCTACATGGAAAATTTATATTTCTTTCAATGCCTTCTATTTTCTGCCCACTTGTTATTGGATTGTTGCCATTCTGTCTGCATAAACTCAAGCAAGCATGCAGCAACACTGTCCAAATCATCTATTTTTATTATAGCAAATGCTTTCACTGTTCATTCCTGCCTGGTTTATGTTGACTGGAGGTTGAGCATTAACTGATGTGAACAATTGGAGGTTGATCATTAACTGATGATAACAAAAGTTCAGTCGATGTATAAACTTTTCAATACTCCTAATCACTTTTCCTTGTATGATATTATCAAATGGAATTAAATTCCATTTAAACTTAAGCTATCATTTGAGAGACTAATCTCTTTGTCTAAAACCATGAATAATGAGAGAATCATGGTCAGTTGTCTATCAGGGGCCAGGATCTGCTAAAATACCCACACACATGAGTCATTAGACCACACGAACCAGTATGATTCAGTCCTAGTCCATGTGGGTAAAAATGGACTAGACATATCTCCCTGAACTATATAAAGAGAGACATTATGGAGCTCTCAGACTGTGTATCCCATGCTGGAATGGGCCTAGTATTGAGCAACATTCAACCTTCACCAAAGATGATGCAGCAATATGAACAAATGATAATTGAGTTTAATAGTTGTGTTAGTTTCTAGTGTCATTCCAAGGAGGCACAATATTTGTTAGCATGGGAAGATATGGTCAACAGACCATGTTGCTTTGTCAAGGATGGTCTGCACCTGTCTCCTCTACACTTTCAAATATTGGCTGATAACATTGTCCAGCCCACCACAGTGTATTTTTTACCCATTGCCAGATTGACATACCTTACAACACAGCAAAACAATCCCAAGGAAAAGTTAAGGTCTCACTGATCAGTGCCATGAGCCTAAACAAGAATTATACACCCTCTGGTCTCCCCTCACCCTAGAGAATGTGGATATCTGTGCAGTTGCTGAGACATGGTTTCAAGCTGCGGAGATCAATTTGGCAGTGCAAGACTACAATGCCTTCCAGACATTTATGCTAGCTGCAGCACAGACAGAGACCAAATTTACCACAAAACTAGTCAAACAGTATGGTGTGTTTGATCTTGATTGATACAATTAATTGATCGATCTTGATTGACTGATTGTGCTTGATCTTGATTGATATGCCTATGTCCATGTGCTGGCTCAACCCACTCCATTTTCCCACGATGCTTGGGCTCACTCCACTCCCCTACCCTACCCCCAATTCCCACCCACCCCACATACTCATTTTATACCCTATCCACCTTGACTTAACCCAACCCCTTATAGCACACTACCAATCTACTTTCTCACCCAATCACTAACCACACCCCTTCCACTTTCAGCACCCTCAACCCCTTTCTCCTACACATTTTCAACCTAACCCCTCACCTCCACTCTATTGCACATAATAGTCCATTTCATGCTCCACATCTACCTAACTACACCACTAATCATGCTATTCACATTCTTAATGTCATACCAGACTAAACTGTCTTACCTTAAACCATCTCCTACACTTACCCTGACCCTTACCAACAATGACACTACCCAATCATACTCAATCTCCCCATCTCTTTATAATGTCTCCCACACACACCTTCTTAAAATCAAAATACTACCTTATATCACCCCCTCCCCAAACTTAAACTAGAGCACTGCCCTTACCAACCACACCATCCACAACCTACCCTATCCACAAGAACTCTTGTCCTAGCTGGAGACATTCACTCTAATCCTGATGCCTCCACCTCTCCACTTGGCCCCATCCTCATTTCACACCAATTTAAATTACATTAATCAATTAAAATTTGACCTGCACATTCAACATTGTATCTAAAACACACCAAAAATTGGGACTACTTTATAGGAACAAAAATCCCTTACATCAGACTCCAAACTGTCTCTAGCTCAGGCATTCCTCCTACCTTGTCTACTCTATGCCACTCCCATCCTTACAAACTTGCAGTCCACATTAATCACCAAGTTGAACAAACATATAATAAAATCACTAGATCTGCAACAAACCAGCCTTACAACTCACACAACTGCCTTGCACTAAAGAAACTTCAATGACTAGAATTCCTCCAACTTCTACTATCACAACTACAAATCACTCACTCCATATACTTCAAACCTTCTGCCTGTTTCTTCCTCTCCTCCCTAGTATCCTACTACACCCCCAATCACCCACTCTGTAGCTCCAACCAACATCTCCTAGATATTTATAAACCCAATAGAAACACTGGCAAACTCCCCTCCAATGTAAGAAACATCTCACACATAAATCATTTAAAAAAAAGAGCTAAAACCACTCCCTATTAAATGTATAGTCCTGCCCCTGCCAGGATTCTACATAAATACCCCCTTTCTTCTCTATCCTTTTACTCAGTTCCTCTTTCTTTTTTGTGACTATAATTATCATGACTCTATTTCTCAAAATAAGAAGTAGTAGCAATCATGTCAACACCTAATATTTTCCATTTGCAGCTACAAAATATATAAATATGTATATATCAACAGACAGTTGATTTATAAATATAGATGTACATAATCTTTACCTTAATTTTCAATTTTATCTACTGTCTACTTTACTCATGATTTCTCTGCCTTGTGTAACTACTTTGTTCTGCTTAATGTTTCCCAGTCATTTATTTTTTCTTAATGTAGAGAATTTTAAATATACATTTATAGTTTGTTTGTATTCCACTGGAACTTTTCTCCTCGGGTTTCCACTGAAAATGCACTTCTGGCTCAGTTGGACCAAGCCGATTAACAAACATCGAATAAATAACAAAATAAATAAATAAATCTTCTCCATGCCCAGATTTCCATAGGTCAAGTCTGATATCATATCCTTGCAAGGTGTACATCACCGTCTATGGCTTAAGAAACCCATAGCTCATACTTGGACTTACTGGAGGCTCTCACTATTCAACCCAATATCATACTCATGGGTGACTTCAACTATCCAACTATAAACAAGAATGCTTACATGACCCCATACTTATAGGACCAGAGATTCCTAGACTTTATAAACACCTGGGCCAGATAGTCCATACAGCCCCATAGGGGGGTGAAAACATATTTGAATTGGTACTCACAAACATGGGAGTTAGTTGTACCCATTAACAGTGTAATGTGTTCTCTTGTAGGGAGAGGCTACTAAGCTGTCTCCTTCATAATAAAAATCAGTTCTGTGACTCTGGCTTACCCTGTAATATTTAGAAACTATACTATGATAAGATTCCTACTACTAAATGATAACCTGTCAAAACTTTAACCCCCCCCCATCCCTGAGAATAGAGCTGTCTGTGCAAAATTGTTCACAGAAACCCTGTCCAATCATGTTAATAAACACAGAAAAACATCTGTCCCCAGCAGAAATAAGCCCACAGCTAACTCTAGAAACAAACTAACCTGGTGAAATCCAAACATAAACAGGTTGTACAACAAAAGGAAAACAGTCATAGCCACGATTAGTAAGTGCTATACTCAGCATGATAAAAAGACTCTCATCAATCTAAACAAATAACTGAGAGGGCAGATTAAGTCTACTAAAGCCAAATGTAAGACAGAAATAGTTTCCTAGGCAATGAACAATCACAAGGCTTTCTTTAGCTATGTCCAAAACCTCAGAGATACAACACAGCAGTGTACAGAACTGAATGTAAATAGAGCCACCAATATGAAGACAGAAGATGTAGCAAATCTGCTGGCCAACAAATTCAGCTCCAATTCCCCACCTCCATCTCCCTCAGCTACCCCTTAGGAAATAGCATAAAACATAACCCCCCAACTATCACTAGGAAGTAATTCTTAGAAGTGCTCTGTAAGCCAAAAACACCACATCAGTGCACCATTATAATGTCCTAGGATGCCTCCTAAATAGCCTGAAACATGACCTATCAGGACCACTGGAGTCACTGTTTAACCATTGCACCCAGACAGGCTTTGTGTCACATAAATGAAGAACTGCAATGGGCATCCTTCTGTAGAAGGGAGGACCATCAATGGACCCCATGAACTACACACCCATTAGTCTGACTAGTCTAATATGCAAGATCATGGAAAGAATTATCATGGCTATGATTAATAAGGACACAGAAAAAATTCAAACAATGGACTCAACCTAGTCTGGTTTTGTCTAGTGTAGATCATGTATATTCAGCTTGGTGGACTTCTTTGAGAGGGTCACCAAAGCAATGGATGAGGGCAAATGGTGCATATTTCCTACCTTGACCTGGCTAAGTGAGGCATTTGATACAATACCCCACTCAGGCATTTTAAACAAACCCATGGATATAGGCATAAACCTGTATGTCATGTGCTGATAGTCATCTGCCTCTCAGGACCCAGGAAGTTAGGATAAGGGAGACCACTTCCATAAAGAGGCCAGTCACTAGCAGAGTCCCTCAGGGCTCTATGTTGTGTTTATTCCTTTTTGGCATCTACTTCTCAGAAGTCAAGGCCAATGTCAAAGGCCTTTGGATGACCATGTTTGCAGGTGACTGCAGACTAGGAGCAGTCAAACAATCCCCTCTCCCAAAATGCTAACATTCTACAGCAAGGACTATAACAAACAAATGTCTGGTGCCAAAACCAAGGTTTAAAACTCAATGCCAAAAAATGTGTAATAGTACCCTTTGGAAATTTGGACATGCTAGGAAATTACCTTGTCAATAACACCCCCCTAACACCAGTAGTCAGAGATTTGGGTATGTATGTAGATAGCAACATGACTTTTGACCAACATATGCCTAATGTAGTAAGGAAATTATTCGATGTTGCTCAACATAGAAGCAAAGGCATGTTCTCTATGTCCAAAAAATGTCATCGCTCCATGGTATTTGACCATCATCGGGTGCATCACTGAATACAACTCCCCTTTAGTACGTACCTGAAAAAGCACATCCACCAAGGTTTTTCCCAAAAAGAATACAAGGTGGAAATAGCATGCCCTATGCAGATACTTTGTTTCTTAGATTTTTGAGAGGTGATCTATGCCTGGCATACAATGTATCCTTGGATCCCACTCTGAATGTATCCTTGTATCCCATGCTGATGGACCTTTTGGATATCTGCAAAATGAATACCATCAGAATTACTCAATCTAGGGATTTAAACTTTGCTTGCAACATAAAAATGACATGTTGGAGAGACAGGCATGTATCTCAGACAACCCCCTTCAGTGGAACAGGCTTCCTATCCATGTGAAGCAGATGTTTTTCCTAACCCTATTTCAGAGAAATCTGAACCAGTGGATGGGAAATAGGAACTATACCTCAGGTCTAGCACCTACATCTGTAATGGACAGAGACAGCCTGTAAATCTTGCCCTTGCTAACACTTTTAAGGCACATAAACTTGTGTGATACATTTGGGATGCTTGGCTAGGTTTATAAAGGCACCAGTGGTTGTTAGCCTCGTATACACCTATGAAACTATAAATCTGGTGATGCTATCTATTATGTTGCCCTAAGGAAACACTGGAATCTTAGAGAAACAAACACTGAAATCAGTTTTAAAAAATCTCCTAGAAGCTATTTGGAACTGCAGCTATGGTATAATTTATTCTAGTTAAGATAATCATTTTATAGTCATTCTATTCTCTCTGTTCTGTGCATTTCTTTCACTAAATAGCCCTGTCTCTATATAATCACTGCAGGTGTAAATACACATTTATCACTGAAAACATTCAGTAAGTTTGCTCAGTTCATGTTATATGTGACTTCTGTTAAAATGAAACAATTACATGTTTTCATTTTTTGTGGAAACTTATTAGGTAGGGCTCCTTATTGAAATGACAGGACTCACAATGCTGAGTCCTGAAATGAAAAATAAAAGTATTGAACATAATGGTGAACAGGTAATATCTAATACTGATTTTCTCCTTTAAACTAGTTTTTTTGCAGGAATGCAAGCCTTCTACTTTCCATGATATTAGGGGCAGGCACCCTACTCCCCTGAGCTTATATATACCAACTCAGAAATTGACATATCTTGAAAAAAAAAGGAATCTTCCAAGAAATGGCAGTCTCAGACTCATTGCATGTAAGTCTGGATTTTTGGTCATCCACTCTCTAATTTCTAAGATTCAGTCTCAGAAATTCAAATGGTTACCATTCTGTTGACAAGATTTTTCATTTATACCACAGTTTATCTAGTGTTCTTTTATGCTCATTCTTCTTTATGTTGTCATTGTTATGTTTTGGCTTGTTTATGACATACTACAGTTGTGATTTTTTTAGTTGTATTGTCTTGTATTGACATGGAGCTTTTCTCAAAAGGGCTCAGCTGAAAATGGGACTTCCCAGATATACATAGGTTCTTAGGTTCATAGGTTGGTACTAGGCTATCGGCCCTAAGGCCTATACAAGCCTAGCCATAAAAATTCCCTGGATATTCCTTTTCATAATATTTACTTCCCTGGACCCCTGTCTAGCAGGGCGACTGACGTGATCCCCGGGTGAATTTCCTATCTCCCATCCAATCGTCAAAGTTCCTTTTGAAGAAGGCCAAGGAGGTACTCTGTTTGACATGCATGGGAAGTCTATTCCAGAGTATGGGGAGTCTCTGGGTCAGGAACCTATCCCTCCAGCATGTTTTATTCATTGTCATGACAAGGTTTAGATCCTGGAGCATGTGGCTCTGAGGGATTGGATTTCTTTAAGTGAAGCATGTCCAACAGCTCAGGGTTTGACATGGCCTTGTATGTTAAGCAGAGATCGCCTCTGAGTAGACGATATGCCACAGAGTATAGCTGAAATCTTTTTAGATGGTCAGCATAGGGCATCTGCTTTAGGCCCGTGATTCTTTTAGTGAGGTATTTCTGCAGCCTTTCCAGCTGTTGCAGATGTCTTGTGAGGTACATACCAAACAGGGCATTGTACTCTATAATGGGTCTAATGAGGGATGAGTACAGTGGGACAATGATCTCTTTTTTCTGGATGAGAAGCCCTTAATGATGAGGTGTGCCACATAGAAGGATTTCCTGACTGTTGTGGTGATGTGCTTATTGAAAGTGAGACCAATGTCCACCTGTGTCCCTAAGTCTGTCATCACACTTTTGGTGTTTAGTGTACTGCCACTTATGCGGTAATTCGGTTTCCTATGAAACCATCGAATTTACACTACATCGAGAATGACTACATCGAGACTAGACCATCGAAAGTACATAACAGCGAAAACAGAAATCGTCGACATTTAAAACATCGACTACATGGAAAGTGCAGAACATACAGGAGAGAAGTTATAAATACAGACAACGCGAAACACCAAACACCATAACACAAACAACACACTACACTACATAGCATACACACTAGCCCTGACCCAAACCCTAACCCTAAGGTCCGACACTATCGCACACTTCACCTACCTGCACCCTAACCCTAACTCACTTACCCACCCCTAGCCCAAGCTCCGACACTAACTTCACCTACCTGCACCCTAACCCTAACTCACTTACCCACCCCTAGCCCAAGCTCCGACACTAACGCACACTTCACCTACCTGCACCCTAACCCTAACTCACTTACCCACCCCTAGCCCAAGCTCCGACACTAACGCACACTTCACCTACCTGCACCCTAACCCGAACTCACTAACCTGACCACTCCTACCTCCGCACCTGTGCACACACACTTGGTCAGCGTTAAGCATACACAAGTGCTGTGACATTTCATTTTCGACGCTTTGGAAGTCGACGATTTCCATTTTCGATGGTTTGCAATTTCAATATAGAAGTCCCGATCTTCTCATTTTCGATGTAGTGTAAATTCGATGGTTTCATAGGAAACCGGTAATTCATGGGTACATGTTTTTTCCCAAAGGGGATAACTATACATTTCTTGGCATTAAGCTTGAGCCCATGGCTCTGGCACCAAGTATCTGTTTCTGTAAGGCCCTTTTGTAGAATATCTACATCATTTGGGGATTCAGTAATGGCTCCTAGTTTGCAGTCATCTGCGAACTTTGTTAGCCAGAGTCCCTTAATGTTGGCCTGTACTTCAGAGAAGTAGATTCCAAACAAGCGCGGTCCCAGGACTGAACCCTGCGGTACTCCACTTGTCACTTGTCTGGAGCTGGATTTGGTGTTGGCTACTTTTACAGTCTGGGTTCTGTCAGTAAGCCAGTTGGCAACCCATTGAGTGACATAGGGATTTATGCCCAGCTTAGTAAGTTTATCTATGATTCCAGATTGGGGGATGGTGTTGAAGGCCTTAGCGATGCACAGATAGGCTTTGTGGACTGCCTTACCCTTGTCCACAGCTCTGGAGACTGATTTGAAGAAGTCAATCAGGTTCAGGAGACAAGATCGGCCCTTCCCGAACACAAACTGGGTGGGATCCAGTGTTTGAAGGTTGCCAATGTCTTTGTTTATAAGTTCCATGATAATGTGTTCCATGCCCTTGCAGATCAGGCTCATCAGACTGATGGGACGGTAGTTCAGGGATCCAGGGTAGATCCCCCCTTGTGGAGTGGGATAACTGTAACTGTGCGTCACTCAGCGGGCATGAAGCCTGAGGGGAGGCTATAATTAAACATGACACTTAGGTGAGGTACGGTGCCAGTTCATTTTGAAGTTCATATAGTACATTCCCTAAATCAACAAATAAAAAAATACCTAAATAAATAAGCAATTATATCATCAGGATTTGAGTTGGCATTAAAAGTACAAAAGCTAATTCCTCACTGACAGCGGTTTGGTTTTGCTGCCACTGTAGTTCATTCTCTGGATGTGGAATGACAGGAAGATTGTCACTGTACTGAATGAGCACTCTGACTCCAGAGATTATGCTGATTTTATAATACACTTCTTCATGAGGGATCTGCTGTAATGGTGTGTAAAGATGGATGAGGATACGTACCCTGGGTCATTAGTAAAGTCCTTGCTTTCAAATGCATTAGATGAGAAATATGAGAGAAATATTCCAAGCCATTTGTATTTTATCATAAGGAAGGGAGTTGGAATTTTAATGTAGACTTCAGAGAAGTAAATGCCAAAAAAAAGCAGTCCAAGCACTGATCCCTGAGGGACTCTACTTGTGACTGGCCCTTTTGTAGCAGTGGACTTGCCATTTCTAACTTCCTGGGTCCTGTCTGTGAGCCAGTTGACTATCCAGTGGGTGACATACGAGTTTGTACCTAACCTCTTGAGTTAATCAACAAAGCCCAAGTGGGGTATTGTGTCAAACGCTTTGGCCAGATCCAGGTAACAATGTGAATGATTTTTTCCTCATCCATTGCTTTGGTTACCTTCTCAAAGAAGTCCACCAGGTTGAGTTGGCATGATCTTCCCTTGACAAAACCAAACTGGGTTGAGTCTAGTGTCTGGAGGTTTACTATATCTCTATTGTTCGTTTCCATGATAATTCCTTCCATGGCTTTACATATAATACTAGTGAGACTTATGGGTCTGTAGTTTCCAGGGTCTATAGATAACCCAACTTTGTGCAGATGGATGACTGTTGCTGTTCTCTATTCATGAGGTATGAGGCCTGTTTGGAGGCTACAGTTAAACAGTAATTCCAGAGGCCCCGATAGGTCCAGTTTCATGCTATTTAGAAGGCATCCTGAGATGTTGTCTGGGGCCATTGATACAGTGTTCTTGGTCTTAGATAGAGCATTAAGGACCTGTTCCTTAGTGATAGTAGGGAGAGTTATATTTGATGGTATTTCCTGAGGGAAGGTTGAAGGGCAGAGAGGGATAAAGTTGTATTGAAATTTATCAGCCAGGAGGTTTGCAATATCTTCTGTCTCATTATAGGTAGCTCCATTTATAATGAGCTCTGCACACAATTGTGTACTGACTTTGAAGACATAGCTAAAGAATGTCTTGTGGTTGTCCTAGGCCTGGGATGCCAAATTTACCTTGAATTTAGTTGTTTTTTTAGTTTGATGAGAGTGATTTTATCCTGCTAGGTGCTGCATCTCCTAATTTTTGCCATGATTTTCTTCCTCCTGTTATACAGCCTATTGATTTTGTGATTCCACCAGGGTAGCTTGTTTTTTCAGTTAGTTCTGTAATTCGTCCTTGTGGGTACAGCTGCCTCTGTGCAGCTATTACCATGCTTGTACAGGATTTCTGTGAACAGTTCTGCATAGGCAGCAGTGTTCTCAGGATTTATAGGGGCTCGAAATGACATAATTGTTTGTACAGAGATGGGTTTTTGAAGAGCCCATCAAAATATGTGTTAAATGTGTGATGTAAGGCTGTTTAGACTGATTTGGGGATAGAAGAAGTAAGTGGACTCTTTCTCTTTTTTTCTTTTAACAGCACCCTTTATTGTCAGATGGGTTGGCAAAAAGGCTTATTTGCTCAAAATATCTTCCAGTGTTTTTTTTTTTTTTTTTTTTGAGAGAAGAGTAAATGAGCAAGCTGATTTCTAGTAATGCAGATACGTTTACAAGTGGTGATAGCATTGGGGAATATTTTGTATGACCCATCGTAGAGTTTCCTAGGACTGAGGATGTATCAGACCATCATCTACAAAAGGAAAATACGAGTCTCTGAAACCTCCGGTGGTGAAAAACTGGTACATCACATTTGTTTAATACTATAGATGCAATAGAAAGCCCAAATGGCAGTGAGGGGAATTAATGATGTAAATGTCATACTCTGATCCTCAGGAGTTACCTGCGAGCTTTGTAGATTGGGGATATAAAGGTAGTCACATCTTTTATCCACTCTTACCTGACAAACATTTTGCAGAGGAGGAAAAAGAAGAGTGCAATTGCATGAAACTGCTAATGCTTGCTTTTTCTGCAACACCAAAAAGAACTTCAGTGCATCCCCTTTTGGTCTGGCTTAGGGTAAACAGCTGAAAACAGTAGAGGTTTATGAACTGTTCATGGGCCTTTTTGAAGTTGAGTTTTTGTATGCCTTGAATTTTTTTAATCGTTATGTTATTTTATATTGTAGATATATAGATGATTTGATTTTTTTATATCGGGGGGGGGGGGGCTGAAATAGCCCCCCAGTTTATAAGTGATTTAGACACAAATCGCTTTCAGATAAAATTTGATGGCTTACAGATAGGAAAAATAGTAAACTATCTAGATGTCACTTTGACTATTAGGAACAATAAGATAGTAGCTAACATACACAGAAAGGGAATTGGAGATTATAATATTTTGGATAGCAGCAGTTGCTATCCACCACATATTTTGAAAGCGCTACCTTATAATGAATTATTGAGAGTCAGCAGGCTATGCAACGATGAAATGGGCCTAGAAAAGGAAATTAGAAAAACATGAATTAACTTCAAGCTAAGGGGGTATGATAAAAATGTTATTTTAGATGCCCTTCATAAAAGAATAGATACCAGCTTACTTCATAATAGGCCTTTAGTAAATAAGATAAATAATAATAGAGAATTTAATACTGTGCAGGAGTGTAGAAAAGTCTATTTTGTTACTGTATATAATACCTTAAGTGAGAAAATCATTGATGCCATTAGATATTATTGGCTCTACTTAATTAATATGGAAGGAGTAAAAAATATTTGTAGAACTGTAAATATCTCTTTCAAGAGAAGAAGAAATATCAAAGGCATGGTGGTACACAACGGATTTGTTTCACCTGGTGAAAAATTAAATCTGCAGATGTTGGAATGTGGCACCTTCCCTTCTGGAAGGTGTTCGGTTCGCTCCAACATTATCAAATGTTTTGAAAAAATAAATGGTGTAAAATTCTGTGCCACTTCTGCTTTTTCATGTATAACTAAATCAGTGGTATATGCTTTGTCTTGCCACTGTAACTTGTTTTATATAGGGGAGACTAAAAGAATATTCAAGTTACTGTTGGAAGAACATATTAGAGACATAAAAATAATAATGCTATGAGCTCTATAGCTTTACATTTTTTACTTGTCATAGCAGTGACTTTGCATTGTTAAAAGCTTGTGTTTTGGAACATACATTAGAAACAGATGAAGTGTTAATGAAAAAATAATTTTTGTATAAAGAGACTTTATATATTTTAAAATCGAATACATTATCTCCAGCAGGTTTAAATAGTGAATGCAGCTGGAGAGTATTTCTTTAAAATGCATATATGATGATTTAAATTGATGGCTGATTAATTAGGTGATTGTTTAATTAATTGTATTTAAGTAAATATATGTGTGTAGGTATATGGATGTGTGGTGTGGCATATTTTGTAACTCCAGGAAGGCTGTGCCGAGGCGCCAGAGTGTTATTCAGTGTGAATAAACTATTTAATACAAGGCTGGTGGCATCTTTTTCCCTGGCTTTGTAGTGTGGTGTGGTTTAACACTTGTTTGGTGTTTTTTATATGGTGAGGTTCATGAACTGGCCTTTTGGTGTGTCTGCAGTTGGCCCTGGAATGGAGTGTACACATTTTTTTTTATATAGCTCTTAGAAATAATTTTTCTTTCTTACTGTATGTGGTTTGAAGAAATAAACTTTTCTTTTGAGTGTTTTTAACTTCAGGATACATGGCACAAGATGATAGTTGACTAAATCACGGTTGTCATTCTTCTTGAGAGGTTTGTTGTTGTTGCTTCCGCTGTTTCTTTCATTAGAACTATTTTTCTAATAATGCTGCCTTTTTATTTACATTCTAAAGAAGGTCAAGATTTGGAAGTGTAATTCCTGTTGTATATAGGAAATGAAACATTGTTTATATTGTTATTCTTCCTCCAGTTACGGTAACTTTTTTTTTTTTTTTTTTTTTTAAAGAAGGAGGATAAATCAACTCATTTGCATCTGGATGGATATCTAAGAAGTAAGCCTTAACATTTTCTTTGAGAATTTAGTTTTCTAACCAGGCACCTCTTCATAAAATAATAGCCAATACATCTGCCTCGAGGTTAGCAACTACAGATCCTAATGAAACTTGCTAACATGTGACCCACCCTTGTCTGTAGTGTAGCCCAGCTTTATCATTTTCTCTGTAAGAAAGGCTTTTTAAACACACTGCGCGACATCCTCTGCTTGTTTAATGATCTCTACATTGTACTGTAGACTGTGAGTTTGAAAGTTCCTTCCCTGGTGGACAGAATATCCAATTCTTTCATTCTTTCATTCTTCCTTTCTTCCTTCCTTGCTTTCTTTTTTCACATTGTTTACTGGCTAATTAAACTTGTCCTTCAGCCATGACCTGGGCCATAAGGCAAAAGAAAAACAAAGAACGGTGTGGTTAAATCTACAAGAGTGACATTATTTTTTTCAATCGGAAGGATGGAATCAGATGATTAGCAATAAAGGAGTGAGCACCAGGTTTACCCTTGGAAATTGTAGGAGGTAACGTGTTTAAAGGATGAAGTAAAAGATAAGTAATGGTAAAGACACAGTTTCCCAGGAGACATGGAGTAGGCAAAAGCTATAACATGAAAGAAAGGTAATATGTGTATATTTATAGGAAAACGTAACACAGTGGTAGCCAGTAGGTTAGTGGATTAAATGTGATAATATACAAGAAAATTAACTTAGTGCACAGCAGTGTCGCTTGAGTGACAGGTCCTCAATTCTGGTATTTGCCTTTGTGTTGCTCAAACAGATACTGTTTTAGCCGAGGCCTGAATTTAGCATAGTCAGTATGCTCCTTGAGATACTGAGGGAGGGATTGTTACAGTTTGGAGCAAGTGCATAGAAACCGGAGTCAGAATTATGTAGTTTAGCAGATGGGGTTTGGGAGTAGGGCCTACTGTAACCTGACTTCTTAGGTTGCAGTTTAGGTTGGTAGTGATAAGTGTCATAGCAAGTGAAGCAGGGGAATCTTGGTGGAATCATTTGAATAGTTAGGAACCGAAAATTAGTATGGCTCTGACTTCTACCAGAACTAGTTTGCCTTGGATAAAGTAAGGTAATGGTGATCAAGCTGATTTAAATTGTAGATGAAGGGGTACATTTTATTTGATGTCTGTAGTATTGATGTGTTTTGTGACAAGAGTTGGCAAAAACGCATAAGCCATACTCAACTTGTGTGTGCATGACATCTTTCCCAATCACTGCACTAGATGGCAAAGAAAGGGAATGAGATATTGTCTGAGCCCAGAAAAGGAGGTACTTGATTTTTAGATCTAAGTTTTTTACACATTCAGATAACAATCTTGAACAAACAGTGTGATTATGTTAACAAGTATAACATCACAGCTACATTAATTATCATTACAATTAGTACTGTTCTGATAAACCCCTTTGACAGTTTAGGATTCAACAGATCTTTAATTCCAAAGTCTGCCAATAGACTTTTATATATTTACCTTGTTTTAGAAAACTATAAAATCTAATAGGCTTCTTTGATGTAGATGACTGACAAATTGGTTCTAAAACTATCTAAGGATATGTCCTGAAAGGAATTAAGTACATGATAAATTGCTAGTACTGTGGACTCTGCTAGACTCTTCATTGTAACGTATCTAATATATGGTCATTTAAACTGTTATTTTATGAGTTTTAAAGTATGATAAACAAATCTTCTATAAGAAATCAGTGAAAAGACTGTCTTTTTTCCAGGAAGGTGAATATTTATTTTCCCCTGAGCCCACAACAGCGTCTATATCACTTCATCAAGTACGTAAATATCAAACTCTTACACTGTCAAATATTCATGTACTCCAAGAAGTTATTGTGGGGTGCTGCTCCCCCCACACCCCCCCACTAAGTATATATTCCTACTCTGAGACTGCAAAAATCCCGATCTTCACTGTACTGCAAAAAAAATTCACAAACTTCGAGTACGTGAATATTCGACGATGTAAGCATTCGATATTCATGTACTCGATTAAGTGATAGGGACCACCACAACAGTGGTACAAAGCTTTGGTGATGATGAAGCCAGTGAGGCCTGTTGCCCCAGCCTAAAACGCACATGTGCAAACCTGATATAATCAAAATTAGGAACTAACAAAGATGGCAGGTGAAAACAATTTCTACCCCTCCCCCACAAAAGTAAGCTGTGACTTGTCTCCCACCCATTGCCTGCTCCCCCGATGTCTGCATTTTGATAGCTGGAAATTCTCCATGGGGAACATCCAGAAATCAGAGAGCATCCATACATTTACTAAGGGGATTTTTTTTTTTTTCGTCTGAGGTGGGTTAAGGTTTTTTAACCATGAAATCTTCACCTTCAGGCATTATTATGACTGCCAGGACAATCATCTCCACCTATTCCCTTTTTTAATTTTTCCAGATGTGGGTTTTTTAATATCTTTCAAAAACAGTAAAATCTGGGTTTCTAATGTCTTAACAAGAATGAACCCCATTCTTATGTCAGGATATGATTAAAGTTCTTGAAATTAATATGCTTCAGTTTTTTAGATATTTGCCAAGATTGCTGTTTTCAGCACTCAAAATGAACACAGAATTGCCTCCTTCTGTATTTCATATGTAGTTACCTGCATTGGTAGCTTATTTAAGTATGCCTGAAAATTCCTTTTATTAGCCTCTTTGCTCCTACTAGTACTGGAACTATTTAAGTGTCTTTATTCTAGTTTCTGCCTGCATGGCCTAGTATCTTAAAACCTTATGTATCTTATGACTCAGGACACTGTATTTGCAAGGTGTAGCATTTCAATGATTAATGCCACTATTGTCCATTTTTCTTCAGCTACAATACTTGATTATCTTGCTTCTACGTTCTTGACTGTTACTATTTGATAATCCCATGTGACAAGTACTTCTTCATTTTCAGGTTCATGGTTCAGGTTACCAATATATCTCAGCTAACTGTATGTAATAGTGTTTGCACACTCCTCAGTGTACCAGTCTTACCATATTATTTTGTACCTTTTAATGTACAAACCCTCAGCTATGAGTATATCACAGCTAACAAGATATGCAGCTGTTTCTAGCTCTGCACTTCAGATCCTACCTTTGCCTGTGTCTTCCACGTTTTCTATAGACAGTGTAAATCAGCATGTATATAGTCAGTTTTCCTGAGCTGCCATTACTAACCTTTCATCTTTTGGTTTAAATTCACTTCTGTTTTGCTATTTACACACCAAATCATGATCAACACAATTAGTTGCTCCAATAGTTCGCTGTGCTCGTCACCCTAATTATATTTCTAGTTTTCCTTCCTTTTCTTCTGGTCATGATCTTTATATTTCTTCTTTTGTTTTTTAGTAGTTTATTTGCCCACTTCTTTTTTGATGTTCATACTTATTCATTATCAAAATGCTTTTGCTAGTATAAAAAAAAAACTTTCATTTTAGACTTGTTTTCTTCGTAGCTTACATTTACTGAATTTGGGTCTGATGTTTTGAACAAATGTATATGCACTCTCATGACTGCAGACCTAAGCATATAGTGTCTCCTTCAGAAGGAGAAATGTATGTATAATCATGGGTTACATTGTTTATATATATAATTTTAAAAGCATAAAGCAGTTTTCTTCTTTTCCTAAAACTAGCTGATATAAACAATTGACACCATTTTATTCTCTAAAGTTTAGTGCTAATGAAATCTCTAGAAGGCAAAAGTGCTTAACAGAGAAAAATAAAGTCATGTCGTTGTCTACATCAGTGATTGTCTTTTTTTAGTTGAATTAATTTTCTCTCTTCTTGGGTCAAGTTGTTTGGTTCGCCACTGATGTTTTGTTTCCAGCTTATCCAAAGTTATTAGACATCAGTCATTCACACTAAACCTGAAAGTAAGAACAGAAATACAACAAAAAGGCTCTCACCACACAAATAAAGAAAGTGTCACTACAAACAGTCCAAATTATGTAAAAATTAGAGACACATGCACTACGATGTTATATAAAATAAGCTTAATTTATTGCAAAACGCTAGTAGACAATACTTTCAACTCTCAAGGCTTCTTCAGGCAGAAAACTGCATACAGGTTCAAACATGGCTTAAGCAGAGTTAATTAGCATCATGTGACTTACATCAAACCATGTTTGAACCTGCATACAGGTTCAAACATGGTTTAAATAGAGTTAATTAGCATCATGTGACTTACATTAAACACAATTAAAGATATATGTCATACAAAAACAACATAAAATATCCTTTAGAAGTGGTTTTAAGCTAAAATAGTCATTTAATCCTGGATATTGATAAGCCTTAAAACGTAATATCTATTTGTTCTCTGTTAGTTTTGTATAATTAGGTAAGTCACCCCCTCTGATACACTTTCTAATATTTTGTAAAATTAGGAAATTAAATATATGTGTGTCATCTGCACTTTTTATATGTCTATATAGTGCATTAGTTTCTAGCTTTCATCTGCTCTCCGAGAGATGTTCACATATTCTATCTTTTAACTTTCTATTACTTTTGCCTATATAAAGCACAGTACACTGAGAGCATTAACCATATATATTATGTCTGTGGTGTTACATGTAATATGACTTCTTACATAGAATATTTTAGATGTTATTGGATGAATAAAATAACATCTGTATAGATATATTTGCAAAAATGGCAGTTCTTAACACAGAATTTATGGGACAAAGTTTGGAGAATGTGCCACTGTCAGTAAGTTATGTTAAACTTTTACAAGACTTTCAGTTAAAAATGCAGTTCTTTAAACACCTGCAGTGGCAATGGCTTTCATTTGATATTTATATCAAACAGAAAATTGCCCCAAGAGGGTTACGTATATTTAATATACCTAATTATCGTGACAAGTACCATGTATTATTACAACGGTGGCAACAGATAAATTTAAAAGCCTCCACTGAATACATGGTCCTTATGAATTAATATTTTAGTCCCATAGAACAACAACTTAAACAAGAACTGCTTACTGAATTTGCTGAATTAACAAATCAAACTGAACAAAATAGTCATTCTACGCTCTTAACAGATATGCTAGATTGTGTAACAGCATATGAAAAGACTTTAATTGAGCATAAAAAATGTAAAATTAGAAGGGACGTGAATAACTTTAAATTGGGCAATGTTTTAATATTGCTAGAACTATGTCTTCATAACATCAAAGAGAGTTCCTGGATGAGAAAGGGGTTCAGAATCAGTTAGACTTGAGAGGAACCAATGAGCCAGATAGCTTATCCAATCAACAACAGTGTCCAATGCAAGTGGGCGTGAATATGCAAACTGAATCATCAGAGACGCTATTTGCAGTAGAGCATCCAACAGCCGAGACTATGGTGGATCCAAATGTTACATCTAATGCTGAAAGAACTAATTCTAATCATTTAACGAACACAGTTGTGGATTCAAATTTGGTAATAGCCCTAGATCCTTTAGATGCACCTCTCTACCTCAACAAGTCCTACCCTTTACTGAAGGAGAAATGGAGTTATCACAGCAGCAGGGGCTGAAGTTGTACCAGGAATACAGGATACAGAATGACCAGTCAAAGCCAAAAGAGGTACTAAATGGTATTGTATATAACCTTTCGGACTATTCTTTAACAGAATGAGAAGAGCAACTTTTAACTAAAGGCCTGACTTTTATTCCATGGCAGTTAGCAGACATTTCTGATATAATTATGAGCTTCAAGTTATTTGTACATAATTTAAATTTGAAATCTATTTATGGACTGAATCAACATGATTTGGACAATTTTACTGTAAATAGAAAAAGCACTTTTGTTCCGGTTAATAATCCATTAATTGCTGCTTTTGAAGAAGTAGTTGTAAATGAAATATATGACTTGCTGTTTTCTAACAAGAAAAGTTTTTATTCAGATAAAGAACAGCAGGAAGCAATTAAATTGCTTATAGCTAATAGTAATATAGTTATTAAACCAGCAGATAAGGAAAGGGGAATAGTTATCCTGAATTTGTCTGATTATATAATTAGCATAATGGCATTGTTAAACACTGAAGATTATACTGCTTTAAATACAAGTGAAGTAAATAATATTATTCAAAATGTAAAAGCAAATGTATATGATATGCATTTGAATAATCAATATAAGGGTCTACGGCTGTTACCAACATGTAGGTTTTCTATTCGGAATCCTTGAACAAGTACGTACAGATCCTAGGGGGGAGACTGGGAGAATTGGTTAAGTTGCAGGGAGACCTATTGGCAACTAAAATTAAATGCAACCCAGCCCCTGGGACTGAATGACCACATTTCCATTAAACCTTACTTAATTAAAAAAGCAGAGAAGTTTTGAAAAAAAGTATGTTTTGCTGTACAATATTTTATAATATTTTTACAATACCTACATAAGGTTTCCTAATGTTACTTGTTATTTATGTTTTGTACATACATGTATTGATGTATTTATTTACATATATTTACATTTATTTTTGAAGGTTTGTGGAGTGCACAGTGAAAGTTGTGTAACTCAAGGGGATTAAAGATTTGATAATAAAGTGAGTGTTTCACTTTAAATATTTGAAAATTTTGGCACCTTTTTATGAATGGGGGTATTTAAATGAGGGTAATAAATGTGTTGTTTGTTTACACACTTGAAAAAGCCCTGCAATTGAGTCAGAGTGAAAGCGCTTGTGATATTTAACTTTTAATAAAGTTTCATTGGACTACCATCCTTGCGTGGCATTTGGACCGTTTTCTTGGGACTTGCAATTTAGTTTACAGTCTTTGCCTGTTTTTTATTAAGAAACTAATAGTAATAACATATATCTTATTTTCTCAAGCACTCATGCTCAACAATATAAGAATAGATCTCTATCTAGAACAGATACAAACAGCATTAATACTTTCAGATGCATTTTGCCATATAATGTAAACACAAATAAGATATAGAATATTTATTTATGATAAATAGAAAGTGTGGATAGAATATGTTTACATAGGGTAATATCATTTTATCATAGTTAAAGAAACATTGGAAAATGATAAAAACGTGTACCAGCTTTTAAGGAAGTATCCTTAGAACATTTGACTTTTGAGTATAAGAATCAAACCAATTTGAAACATCATTTATGCTATAATGAACAGTACCAATATATGCATAATACACCAAGCAAAAGAGGCACTTTGAAATGTTATAACTGCCATTTTTGCAAATATATCTATACATATGTTAGTTTTATTCATACAATAACATCTAAAATATTCTATGTAAGAAGTCATGGTACATGTAACACCACATACATAATATATACATGGCTAGATGCTCTCAGTGTGCTGCATTTTATATAGGCAAGAGTAATAGAAAGTTAAAAGATAGAATATGTGAACATCTCTTGGAGATCAGATGAAAGCTAAAAACTAATGCACTATATAGACATATAAAAAGTACAGATGACACACATATATTTAATTTTCTAATTTTACAAAATATAAGAAAGGGTATCAGAGGGGGTGACTTACCTTATTATACAGAACTGACAGAGAACAAATGGATATTACATTTTAAGGCTTATAAATATCCAGTATTAAATTACTATTTTAGCTTAAAACCGCTTCTGAAGGACGTTAGTAATAAATTGTGATTATTTTTATATTTTAATACTGAGTTTATATATTTATGTTTTTTTATATGACATATATCTTTAATTGTATTTAATGACAGTCACATGATGCTAATTTACTCTATTTAAACCATGTTTGAATCTGTATGCAGTTTTCTGTCTGAAGAAGCCTTGAGAGGTGAAAGTATTGTCTACTAGCGTATTGCAATAAATTAAGCTTATTTTATATAACATTTGGTGCTTGTGTCACTCATTTTTACATAGTAAGAACAAAAATACCAAGTTGTTTTATTGCTTGAACTTTTTCTCTTGAATATTAAGGCAGTTTTCAATATAGTTTTATCTTTTCAAAGTTATTTACATACTCTTGCTCCTGTTCACATTGTTTTACATTGTATTCCTCTCTCAAATCAGTATTTTCTTATTGTTTCATTTTTTTCCTGTTATAAATGTTATTTTCACACATTTGTCAAGTCCAAATGCCATACTTATATTGTCTGAAAATGTTTAATCATTTGTAGTTTGGCTTCCAGTTGATTTTCTAATGAGCTATGCATTTCTAAATCATCCACAAAAAGTAGGTTAGATATCATTTGGCAAGGTTCTTTTTTGAAAGTCAAGCTATACCCATACCAAGTCTGTTAATTAAACAGACTATGTTAATTAAATATCTTAAGGGGTCAAGAGCAAGGCAAAGCAACAGTGGTGACAAGGACTCACCTTGCAATATCACTGTTTTGATTTCTATCCCTGGGATGGTAATTTGCCCTTTATGATGACTCATTTGTAGGACAATTTGCTACTGCTTCATAGTAAATGCTATGGAATGTGCTAAAGTCTAGTAGTATATATTTTTGTAATCTTTAAGCATTCCATAATCAATTAATGTGAAATGATGTCAAGAACTTTTTTGTAATCTATCCATGTTGTACTTAGGATTTGCTGCTTTTACAGGTATCGGTTATGGCTTTATTTACTAATAGATGACCCTCTGTGCCATATGATTCTATTTTACGGTCTTTCTATTTTATTCCCATTATTGGATTTTTATCTTAATGGCTGTAACCTCTCTATCAGTTCCAGTATATTGGGTCTATATCACATAGTCGAAGTTCCATAACTCCGAACACCTAATGGTTGAACCATTATGTTCGAAGTTACAAAACTTCGACTACGGAAAAAAAAGGAATGGACAACAAAATAAATAGTTGTAAGCAGGGAGACAAGCCCCCCTGCACCCCCACACCCCCTGCTACTTAAATATACCAACTCTGAGATTGCACTACATTGAACAAAATGGAAACCTTCTCTTATGGAGATTTCCATTCAAACTCTCAAACTTTTACAAATTTGAACTTATGGTCTTGACCATATGTGGTTCGAACTTGTAAAAGTTCGACTATGTGATAGGAACCCCAGTATATTATTTAAATGTTACCAGAAAGCAGATTATTGGTTCATAGGATGGCTTGCAGGTTCACTCTTAAGGAAGAGTATCATTTTTAGTTTTTCTTGTTGTTAACTATATTGGTGTCCATTCAGGATGTGCATGTAAATAATTTCTACTTGGGTCTAAATCACTGTGAACTTAGATACTGCATCTTGGCAAGGGATTTCCAAGTAAGGAGCCCATCTTAGTTTTGTCTCAGTTTCTCTGACTGTGACTTCATTGCATTTCAAATCCTGTATGTAACCATTTCTTATTGCTTCTTTTACCTCTTCTCACTATTCAGCATGCTGTGTTCAATATGGGGTCATAAGACTTACCAGATCTAGTTTTGGATCAAAGTACATTCACTGAAACTACTTTTATCAACAGGAGAGTTTGCTCTTTTGTCACTGTTGTGTGACCGCAGAGGTGATATGTATAAATTCAGGAGTGTAGAGGTTCTCGCATAAGGGGTGGTGCAGGGAGTCTTGTACCCTGCAATATAAAATAGTTTCCTCAGCAGTTTGGTGAAAGTAGTTTTGGCACACATTTTTCATATTTTTTACAAACACTGAAACTTCCTTCAGTGAGTCAACATTAATTCACTTAACGTGCTCTTCATAAGTACTTCACATTTCATTTATTTATTTTATGATGTGTTAATATTACTGCTTTCTTTCATATTCCTTTATAAATCATTTTTGAATCATCAACAAATTGCTTGCTTTGTACTTTACCTTTATAGTTTTCTGTGTGCTGTCTGTGGTTTCTACTTATGCTTACATTTTTGGCTTATTACTGGTGAAAGTGTAAGATAAATACTGATCTTTTTGAGTTTTTTGGTGATGCATTGCCTCTTCTATATTCTTCTACTAGTGGTACTTCTTGCCCTAGTTTCTTTATAGTTCTCTCATTTTGATGCTTCCATGGTGGCATTCTACTTGATTCCTTTTCCTTTTGTTACTGTACATCTTTAAGATAGTACTCTATGTCTTATTAGGTCTGAGTCCAGCAGTATGCTCCAGTTATTTCTGTTATATCACATGAATCTGTTTTAATGGTACCATTCACTATCTTAATCTGCTAGGTCATTATTTAGCACTCTGGGTCTAAATCACTTCCTGGGGCATGTGCATGTATTCAGCTATCATTGGAGATGCAGTGGTAGTATTGGGTAGTACATTTTTCTTTTCAACATAAATACTATATCATAGCAAATCTTTTTTTTTCCCTCGAGTCCATGCTTCTTCTTTATGAATTGTGACAGCCTCTGTTCTTTGTTCT
Source organism: Protopterus annectens (assembly GCF_019279795.1). Lineage (NCBI taxonomy): Eukaryota > Metazoa > Chordata > Ceratodontiformes > Protopteridae > Protopterus > Protopterus annectens. The sequence continues at coordinate 1,682,801,356 of NC_056735.1, read as the reverse complement.
TTTTGTTGTAATAATTCCACATTGACAACTTTTTTTGGATAGTCTAACATTTATTTTTCTAGGTATTGTTTTGTCCTGGTCTGCTGTCCTGGAGATATTTAAGCAATAACCCACACCTGGGTATGGGTAACACTGGATTTACTCTTGGTTGGTGTGGTTTGGTCACAAGGGCGAAGCCTGAGTGGCCAAACAAAGACAACCATGGGTAAATCCAGCATTACCCACACCCAGAAGTGGGTTATTGCTATTATACAATGACATTATTTAAGAAAAATATTGTATAATGCCGCCTTGCTGCCGTTTCGCAGCTGTCCAGTATTCAGCGGCAGTTCTGATGTACTGCGCATGCATATGGTTACACAGTACATCAGAACTGTGTGTGTGGAAGCAATGGAGAAAGGAAGATCTCCGTTGCTTTTAAAAACTCATCTCGCTATGTAAAAAGAGTTTAATATAGTGAGATAGCTTTAAAAAAGCAACAGAGATTTTTCTTTCTCCGTTGCTTTTTTTAAAGCTGTTTTGCTATGTTAAACGAAGTTTAACATAGCGAGACAGCTTTAAAAAAAGCAACAGATAAAGGAAGATCTCCGTTGCTTTTTTTTAAGATATCTCGCTATTTTAAATTCATTTAACATAGCGAGATAACGGCAACGGAGCTCTTCCGTTCTCTGTTGCTGTCCAAAAAAAAAAAAGACTTATACTAATGGAAAAAGTCTGGGTGACCGGACTTTTTCCCATTAGTATAAGTCTTTGATTTACAATGTGCACGCTGACCAATCAGTGTGCACATTTTGGAATATTAACAGGGGGTTGTTGTATAATAAGTATTTTATCTATAGCTTTTAACAGTTTTCTTTTGTAAGTTTTTTTTCTTTCCTTTGAATCCTTACTTGTTCTTGCTATATATCCTTCCTCTGCATGGAAATTCAGGATTTATTGCATAACAGAAATAACACATCATTTCTTTTTTATCTTCAACAGTCCACTTTATTGTCTATATCTTTATGTATAGTAAAATGATGGATAAAACAAGATATATCAAATATCTGCCCGTTGTAGTGCAGGGGAATTGGTCTCTGTAGCAATTACCCTATGATATGCTGACAGGTTACATCACTTAACGTGTCATGTGGGGACCTCAGCATGATATCCAGCCCTTGTACTCTGCTTGAGAGATTATCTCCCTTTTTGAACCTTTCCCTCCCTTTGCCCTTTAATTGTTCTTTTATGTATAGTAGATTTAGCAGAAGGGCAGACAGTTGAAGAAGGACGAGGAGGTGGACAGAATCCCTTCCGTCCATTTGAAACCTGTACATTCTAGAGTTTTCTGTTATTTTTTTAAATGGCACAATGTTCCAAGGTATTGATATTGCTGTTCTTTCTTAACAACCGCTAACACATAAGGTTATAATATTTTAATGGCTCTCACCATCCACAGATGCACGTGCTAAGTTTTTCTGAGTATGCTTAAAAAAATCAATGGGAAACCGCACACATTTTCAAATGTAACTTTTAAGTATCAAGAATATTATCTGAAATACAAGCAAAGAAGATATTCTTCAAACTATGGCAACATTTTGACTAAACTAACTGCTTCATGTGCAATAAATAAATAAATAAATAAATAAATAAATAAATAAATCAAAATCAATCAATCAATCAATCAGAACTAGGATCAGCACATGGCTGTTCTCTTTTAATATATTTCCTCCCTTAAACATAGTGCGATATCATAGCTGTTCACCTACAGAAGCAAGCAGCTTCTGGAAGAGAAGTGACCGGAGGACTGACTCACACCTGCTGCTTTATTCCAGTCATATTGTGGTTTTCTGCAACAATGATCCTTGTGGTGAATATAAAATATCAGTGACATTTCTGTCCAGCTTTACATGCAATTTACCTGTTCATGTGCATTATCAGTGATTTAAATATAGAAATGCTACACATTTTCTCACACTGGAATATCTATAACAAGTAATATTTTAAGAATTCTACATGCAGCATATTCTTACCAGTGTAAATTTTATTATACTGTGTGATCACACATCATGCAAGCACATGGTTCACCCAGCACTTAGTTTGGCAAATGCTATTGAAAAGTTAACAATCTTACTTTTGCTTGGAACTATTATTATTTCCTTTCATTTTTATATTGAATTTCAGATTATATGATATTTTTATTTGTAAATAAGCTCTTTTTAAAATGTTGAACATTTGTGGAATTACTGTATGATTTCTTGAACAGGTCTCAATATGTTTTAGTACTGTGCTTCTTGTAAAGTATAAGGATGATCCAAATGTACAAATAGCACTTACACATGCATACACACACACACACACACACACACACACACATCTGTCAGACAGAGTGCACTCAATGGTGTTGCAATAAATAATATACTAAATAAGCATGCATTCTTATCTATTCAAGTACAAGTCACCTTACTTCATTTTACACTACAGTAAAATCAGGTATGACTCATGAAATTAAATGTCACGATGCAAATCTTCTTAAGTCCTTTATTCTTTTTTTCCATTACATCACTGGTGTTGGAGTGAAGGGTTTTTCAAAAATGTCATTCTGATATCAGTAAAACAATAGTCCAAGTCAGTGCATGGAGTTTCAGCCACTTTATATTATGCTGACATTAATAGCATTACAGAGTACTTATTCAGCCTTCCTGTGTGGTATAGATGAATTTCTGTCCAGTTACTAACACAGCTTCATGGCATCAAAGCATGTTGCAAAGTGTAATATGTGTATAGTTCAGTACTGCAGCTTGCATACTGCTGGGTCTTTTGTACAAAGCTTCAAAAGACCTTTACATGCCCCAGAATGAGCTTTAAAAATCTATGTTTATTAAATTTTGGTAATTTGAATCGATTACAGTTCACCCTGTAGTGAAACCACGTTTTTGTTTCCCTTGTTTAAAGTTCCAAGTGATGTTTGTTGCTGGACGTTGGAGACAGAATGTCATCATATCTCTGGGAACTTCTTTGTTGTCTGGACAACTTCAAAAATGGGGGGAGGGGGGCAAATGTCCAGAAATAGGGACAATTTTTAAATATTGCAAACTTAGAAAGTTGATATAACAGCTTTTGCATTAGCATGCATTTTCTGAGGGGGTTTGATGTGTGAAATACAAACTTCTGTAATTATTAATGACTTTAATTCTCAATGATTTTCTAGAGAAACACACATTTTATAAAGTACAGACCAAAATTATGAGGCAAAAATCTGGACAATTGAGAGGTATGATCCTGCCTGCCACGAGTTTATGTCAACTCTGCTACACCACTGCAACTTCATAGCATGCAAACTGCATATTCATAAATCTGATTAGTATGGCACATTGGGTGTGGCATGCTAACCCAATTTGTCATAATGTTAGCAGTGCTATGCAAACTGTAATAGTTCAAGAATGGGGTCTCCTGAACAATAAATACATAAATATACAACAATATGGGAGGCAGAGGAGGTTTCCCCTAACAATCAATGAGCATTTATTATAAATGGTGTGAAGTAGGATAACACTGAGTCTGGACAGCAAGTGATACTTTAAGCAACAAAATGTGCACGTGGATGAATAGGAGAAGTTGGAGAGGAGGTATTATCCAACAAACATTAGTGTACCTTATCTGGGGGAAACATACTACTTGGGTATCACTGTGCAGTACTGGCTGATTTAAACATTTAATTTCTCCTGCAGCTTAACGTGCAATTACTTTTTACACATATATTCACAGCCATGTGCATGCAGCACACAGAGTCTGCTATCCACTTCGTAAATTTAAAAAATGATCAAGGAAGGAATTCTGTTTAGTTCCAACCTCACCAATACAAGTGTTAAGGAAAAAATAAAAAAAAAAATGAAAAACTAGTAATCTTAAAACTTTGTTGATAAGCTCAGTCACAATTCTTCTTATTCTTTTGGCTTTTCCTGGTTAGGGGGTCACCACAGCAGTGCACCTGTCTGCTCATGATTAGCAGTGGAGTTTTACAGTGTTGAGTTGCCAGCCCAGCACCCAACCTTCCACAGAAGGCACAAACACACATGCATACACACCAAGGGCCAATTTAGAGTGGCCAATCCACCTACAGCATGTCTTTGTGATGTGGGAGGAAACTGGAGCACCCACAGGAAACCCACATGACCACAGGGAGGACATGCAGACTCCACACAGAAGGCACCCCAGCCAAGGATCGAACTGGAGAACCTCTTGCTGTGAGGCAACACTAACCGCTGCACCATTGCAGCTGCCAATTGATAAGCTCAGTCACAATAACGTCCAAAAATCATGAAACCCAGGTAGTGTTCCAAAGCAACAAGCCTTTATTCGTTACAGACAAATGATCCTCAGTAACAAAAAATCAGAAATAGTTTACAATGTTAAACATATCAGCTTTTATATACTTAGAAGTAGGTGTGGAAAATATATGCATTGCTTAATTTTAAACCAGCCTATTCGGGTAAACAATATAAACAGGACAGTAAAAGTGCATTTAAGAAAAGCAAGTACCCACCCCTGCACACTACTACTACTGATTAGATCAAACTAAATCCTAGTTAAGGAAAACACTGCACTCCAAAATCGGGTATTAAGAAAAGCATAACATACATATAAATAGACTGTCTTTTAACTAAAATTGCTTTCGGCTAACTAATGCAATAAAGCCTTCATCAGGTCTGTGACAAAAACTAAAATCATATACATAAACAGATAAGTAAACTAGATAGATACAAGAAAAAACACACATCTATCTAACCATAAACATTATCTAATTAGAACACTATAAATATATATTTGTGTAATATTATCTAATAAGCATCCATCCATATGATTAATGTGCATAAAAGCTAAGTTACTGAATTTAGGGTGATGTTATTTCTGTCCCTGTTCTCTACCAATAAATAATATAACTGTCAGTTGCATGGCATGCAGGGATGAAGTCATGATTTAACCAAGATGACCTGGGTTAAATGAGTGGCCTGAACACAGAGAACCAATGCAGAGTGTAAGGAAAGATGAGTCAAAATATTCTAGAGCCTCTGTCAGTGTAGAGGGTAGGGGGTACATGCCTATTAATGCATGTTCTGTTTGAGGCCTTTATTGTAAACCAGACCACCAATGGAGGTGTTTCCATCAATGCTCGCAGACAGTCTGTGGAATCATATAATTTGCAGCTGTGAGTGACAATCGTACACAATGTGCTTTTCATACCTAATAGCCCAGGCATACCTGGGCATGCACAGGTAATTGACAGAATATAAAGCAAAAACCCTGATCTCCTGATGATAACACCATTCAGTATACAGCAAAAACCCTGATCTCCCACAAAGATGATGACACCACTCCTGGCATGTCACCCATCCCACCGCTCCTAGAAGAATGACTGGCCCATAGAACTCTAATCCCTGGGAGAAACAGAAAGCCAAAAAAGGTGGACTGGTTAAAACATGTACCAGAAAGGGAGCGTGATATCTATCGAAAGTGTGATGAGGGACTTAGGGACACAGGTGGACAGTGGTCTCACTTTCGATAACCACATTGCCACAACAGTCAGGAAATCCTTCTATGTGGCACACCTCATGACTAAGGGCTTTTCATCCAGAAAAAAGGAGGTCATTGTCCCACTGTACTCATCCCTAATTAGACCCATTATAGAGTATAATGCCCCATTTGGTATGTACCTCACAAGACATCTGCAACAGCTTGAAAGGCCAGATAAATACCTCACTAAAAGAATCACAGGCCTAAAGCAGATGCCATATACTGACCGTCTAAAAAAACTCCAGCTATACTCTGTGGCATATCATCTACTCAGAGGCGATCTCTGCTTAACATACAAGGCCATGTCAAACCCTGAGCTGTTGGACATGCTCCACTTAAAGAAATCCCAATCCCTCAGAGCCACATGCTCCAGGGATCTAAACCTTGTCATCACAATGAACAAAACATGCTGGAGGGATAGGTTCCTGACCCAGAGACTCCCCATACTCTGGAATAGACTGCCCATACATATCAAGCAGAGCGCCTCTTTGGCCCTCTTCAAAAGGAACCTTGATGATTGGATGGGAGATAGGAAATTCACCCCAGGGATCATGTCAGTCACCCTGCTAGACAGGGGCTTGGAGAAGTAAATATTGTGGGAAGAAATATCCAGGGAATTGTTATGGCTAGGCTTGCATAGGCCCTAGGGCCGATAGCCTAGTACCAACCTATGAACCTATGAACCTATATGGCAGTAGGTGATACCTCTCCTTCCAAGATAATAGAGCCAATAGAGACGTCCATTGACATATCAAGTCTACCCCTAGCCAACCCATCTGCTTCCCAGGTTAATAAGTGATCTTGGGTCACCAGAAGAATAGGAGAAGTTTCTGAACTTGTGCCCGTAAAACTGTGCAGCTGCACTTCTTAAATAAAGTGTTATATGAATACATATACAAGACAATTAAAATGGTACATCTCCTCTTAAATCTCATTAAAACAATCCTAACATTAATAAAACCTTCCATTTCCATCCACTACAGTTTATCGCCCTTACTCAATAACAGTCAACTTTCAAACTAAAATTGGTAAATGGGATGATTAATTTCTAGTATCAACAATTTATATTTAGGTTAGGTATGAGGAAGATGATGCTGAAATATAATACTCAATGCCAAAGCTAAGCTTGTTTTGAAAACAAAAAAAGAAATTTGAACAAACTTGTCTGTCCACCTGCTGCACATAGTAGTCTGTCTGAAATGCTTATGCCATAAGTACTATTTATATTCCAGATAGCTGAACAGCAGATGTTGCCAAGCTGGCCATAACTAACATCTGAAATAAAACACATGGCTGTTTCATTAAAAAAAAGGAAACATTGCCTATCAGCAGTACTTACCACCTGCACCCAATGCAGAGGTGCCGTAAGTGTCATGCATATTAAAGACAGCAGGAGGTTCACAATCTCTGCCTCAAATGTCCTTGCTTTCTTTATTGCCTAGATAAAGAAGATAGTAAAGTGTCATCTACCATGAATAATCCTGACCATGCCACTACAGGCCCACCACAAAGCATCCTATCAGCTTTGTTGTTATCTATATACATTAGGATCTTTTTCTCTGTACAAAAAACTAATCTCACTCCTTAGCAGCTGTCTGCATAATGAAAAATATGAAATCTATTCTTTTTTTTTGTATTATACCCCCATGCCACTTTGAAAACTGATCAGAATGTAGCCATGGGGTGTTCCAAGATGGCAAACACAATAGCACATGCCTGTATTTGTAATACTGATCCAGCTACATGTATAGTCCCATGATGCACAGCTAGGACATGGATTGCAGATGGTCTCTCATGGTCACTAGCAATAAGTGATGGTATTAGCCATCTGTGTATACTTCCATTTCATAAGATTTTTCAGCCTAAATTTTTAGTGTGCATCTGAGGGGCACCTACCAAATGAACCACAGCAGTGTTATAGTGGTACTAGGTCAAGAAATGGTATTTCAGACTATAAATGCAGAATCATCTTTTAAGCCAAAATTGGAAAATTATAATTTAGACTACATGAAGAAGACCAGAAAGTTGAGTATTCTAAAGGTTTTGCCCCAAAAAGTTACTTACTAGCAACAATACTGCATTTATCATTGAACATTTCATCATAACTTTGCTAAAGTTAACCATTAAGCAAATATGGCCTTTAGTTTATGCATGTATTACATGTAACTCAGTGCACATCGACAAATCTACACAGCCCACGAAGTCCAAATGGAGAGATGAAAAGTCAACAAGCAAAGGAGAGTAGTCATGCTGAAGCTGATTTCATCCTCAAGTCTTGGTGAGTACCTTCATGAGGTGGACCCTGTTTTTCACAAAATCTCACCAAGGCAACACTGAAATAAAGACTGTATTTATATAGCATATATCATGGACAGAAGTAGGTCAAAAACTAAAAATGATAGCTGGGTGCACAAAACCCAGGATAACAAAGTGCCCAATCCTGGTAGGTATACTGGTGCCAGAACTGGAAAAAATGACAGTGTAGAATCCTCAAAATACAGAAACATTCCTACAATGGGGCCAGACCAGGCACTGGGGAGGATGGGCCCCTGTTGTAGAAGGAAGTAGTAGTCCACAAAAATCACAAAAACTGATAGGCCAAAGAAGAGCCATAAAGACAATAGAGTGGACTATTGATGATAAAAAAGAAATTATGTATTATTACTATTATGTGAAAGGCCCAGAATTTCCAGACATAGGATATACAAAAAGATTAAGAGATAAGTTAAAGGAAAGAAAAAAACTTCTGCAAGAAAAACTGTCAGACGCTTAAAAATAAAAAAATGTGGTCATTAATACAACAGATTCTTGAAAAACAGTGTATAGATCAAGAAACTTTGATCTGTTTGGAAAAAGTAGCATCTGAAGAAGTATGAAAATGTAAACAATTAAACCTAGATACTTTTGAAAAGTATAAATAAAGAAACATGGACATGGGAAAGAAAGAGAGATTTGATATGGTGCAATATTTATGCAAAGGCGAAAGTCAAATTAATCAACATAAAGAAGGCAGCCCCAAAGATATTCGAAGAGAAATACAGGCAAAGGCATCCAGATATGGAAAATTTCACAATAAAAAATATCACGAAGAGGGAATGTAGAAAAGAAGATTAATAAATTAATTAAGTAGAAGTTAAAAATAATAGAAGTTTAAGTTAAGGAATGCTTGCAAAGTGAAGGATTTGATATAGAAGGTCTAACACAGGTTACATCACAGCATGATGGAACGAGTCCCCAAAGTAAGGAGAAACAGAAAGGTCAGGAGACACCTGAAGAAGAAATATGGACATGGGAAAGAAAAATAGATTTAATGTAGTGTAATATCTATGCAAAGGAGAAAGCAAAACTAATAAATACTAAAAGAGCAGCACCAAAGATATTTGAAGAGAAATACAGGCAAAGGAATCTAGACATGGAAAACTTTACAATACAAAAAAATAAGAAGACAAAGAGAAAAAGTAGAAAAGGAGATCAGTAATGGAGACGTTAAAGAAATAGAGACTGAGATCATAAAGTAATTCCAAAGTGAAGGATTCAGTGTAGAAAATCTAATTCAAAAAGCATCAAAACAAAGTTACAGGCACCACCAAGAGGCTGACAAAATCACAGTTTAGGCAATGGCTCAAAAGGAACAGCCATTTATTCAGTTACATCCTCACTGCAGCAGTTGGAAAGGCTATCGTCCTTGACTGTATAACCCCTGTCCGGGATGCACACAGATTCCTGATTTAAAATAAATGGACACTGGGCACATGATCCACACTTGTAAGTGCCTATTCTTCTTCTATGGACTGGCTTGTGGTTTCTTTCCAGAAGTTCCTTCAGATTCCTTCCTTTCTTATATGTGAACCTTAAAGGGGTTTTAAACAGCACTTCCAATTCGGAATAGCAACTAAACTTGTCCCAGTGTTTGGAAATTATATCTCTAATATTACGGGTATCTTGATTGTAAAACATAACAAAGTTTCCCCTAAAAGCACCTTCCCCTTCAACACTTATGTGGTTCCATGTAACATTTTTGTCCATGAAAGAACTCTGCCCATTATATGTGTCCACCCTGTCCCCACCTAAAATAGGGCTACATTTACCAGGTCTTCCTTCCCTCACTTCTGCCATGAACTCTACAACTAACTTCCTAGGATATTTTGTAGCAAGGAACATATCCCTTACTTTAGCACTTTCACGTTCATAATCTACATCCTTAGAGGTCATTCTACAACTATGAATGAATTGCCCCGTTAAAATACTTCTTTTCTGCTTGTAAGGATGTGAGCTGGTAAAATACAAGTAAGAGTTAGAGAAGGTTTCCTTCCTATATACCCCTGATACAAATTCCTGCAATTCCACATATTTTTTTTATTATAACATCCAAAAAGTTCATCTCCTGGTGGGAAATATGGTGGGTGAACCTTAAGAACTGTGTAGTTTGGTTCAAATATTGTATAAATTCCATAAGTTTAGTTTCAGTCCCTACCCAAAAAAGACAAATATCATCCAGGTATCATTTGTAGTAGACCCAATATTGGGCATACTCCGAATGGAAAACAAACTTTTATTCCCATACCATGAGTACAATGTTGGCGTAAGTGGGGGCACAACATGCTCCTTTTGTTACACCCTGAATATGCCTAAAGAACTCACCCTCAAAGAACAAGAAATTGTGCCCCAAAACTAGGTCCATTAGTTCCATATGCACTAGAAAAGTGTTATGGTCTAGGTTACCATATTGATTAATTGCCTCTTGGAACCATTTCATACCCACTTTGTGGGGAATCACATTAAATAGATCCTGTATATCTAGTGTTACAAAAATGAGTGAGTCCAAATACAGGTCCTTTTTAATACTCCTAAGGAAATCCCATGAGTCTTTAAGTATTCCACCCACATTGGTCCAAATGTTTTTTAATTTCAAATCCAAATATTTAGCCAGGGGGTAGGTTTTAGACTCATTGACCGCCACAATAGGTCTCATAGGGGATCCTCAAGGTTTTTGTGTACCTTGGGAATCCCAAAGATGGCGGGTATTCTTGGCTTTTCCATGTAAAGATACCTAAAAGTGTCCTGATTAATGATATCATCTTCTAACATATCCTTCAAGGCAAAATCAATTTTACAGTATGCCAAGTTGATTTAATTCCTAGAAACTCTAATATATCTGGACGTATCATTTAACATGTCTAGCATCTTGCTGGTATATAGGATACTGTCCATGAACACCACCCTTCCCCCCTTGTCGGGTTGCATAACCTTAACATGCTGGTTTCCCCTAAAGGATTTAATCACATTAAATTCATCCTCACTGAGATTGTGCCTGCAGTTCTGCCGGGTGCCAATACTGTTTCTGATCTCCCTTTCCACTTGTACCTCAAAATTTCTCAACTGTGGGTGCAGGGGTGGATTAATAGTGCTAGCTTTTTTAACTTCTTGGGTAATAATCCTATTTCCGTGTCCCTGAAACATAATTTCTAAGTTCTTTTTTCTCAGGAACATTTTTAAATCAATAAGTGTATCCGCAATATGTCCCTTACTGGTAGGAATGAATTTAATGCCTTTTGAGAATAACTCAAAATGTTTACCAGTAACTTCCACTCCACTATAATTGTAAATACTGAAGTCATTCCACATATGATGCGATCCCTCCACTACAGTATTTTCCTCTCCCTCATGTCCCTCTGAACCGTCTGCTTCTTCTAATACCACTTGCCATTTGGGGGACCGCTCTGAAAATATTGAACCGGGGTTTTATATCTCAATGTATCTGACTGCTTTAGTTCTAGAAAATCTGAGGTATCAGGAATATCTTGATCCGGTCCCCTAGTTGACCTAAAATCATACTGTCTGTACTCTGTCCCCCAGACATTGTGAGTATTATGCACCTATGTGTCTGAACTCCTATATTGATCACGTTCCCCCCTAAACCCTCTACCTGGGAAGAGAAAAGGTCTTTCCTGGGGAAGGGGTAGGCCTGTTTCTGATAATATTCCCTCAAATCCCTATCAATTTTACCACATTTTCTTTTATAAATCATGCTACATTTGTCCTACACCTGTTTTTTAATCAGATAGTATTTCCTGTTTTCCTCTTTAATCGAAAATATTAGGTCATTGGTCACCATATGATTCAAATTCTCAGTCCCCTCATACAGTTTATGCATCTGCCTTTCATTCTCTTTAATTATAGCCCTCATAACATCATGTCCACTATGATCAAAAATCTGTAATAATTCTTTGTGAAAGGTAGAACCCTCCACCACATTGTTTGGGAATTTATACATACGTAAGCCATTTGGAACAATAGCCCTAGATATACATTCCTTCACATAGCTGTTATCAATACCTAAGGCTTTGTATTTGGAAATTAGCTCAGTGACCTTTTTAATATTTGCACCATATGACATGTCTATGTCCATCCCTCCATAAACATTATTCCCCAAAGTTTCTGTAACAGTACCTTGATAATTGGAAAAAGAACTCTGTTGATTGAGCCAGTTAGATATTGAATCCAGGTTGGTCCAGCCATCCACTGCTGTAGTAGTATGTCCGGTAGCCACAGGAAACCCTCCATTTCTCAAAGCACAATTACAGCCTCCATTAATCCGCTGCCCAGAACCCAAATTACCATCTGGACCATCCTAGTTCAGGACATATCCACCAGTAATTTAGAAATAGCTCCATTCCCCTTTGGGACTCCGGTTCTCGCTTCTCTATGTGGTTTTGGTGCCTGGAATGATGTCACATTCACCTTATTTCAGAAAGCACCACGACAGGACAGAGCAACAGACCTCCAAATTAAGGGGAAACCAGTGGAATGGGAAGCAATTGGTCAGGTGCCATATGAAGTTATTTTGGAGCCTTCCACAGAAAACCAGTATAAACATTCACTTGAAGCTGGAGAGCAAGGGAAGGAACAGGAAACTGTAGAAACTCTGACGCAGTTAATGTTGAGGAGTGATAGACCAGTGAGTTCTCATATGACAGAGGAGCAAATGGCACAGGATGAATTTGAAGAGAATGTGCCACAGGAAGATGCAATAGAACCTTCTATAGAATGCCCACAGGAAATGGAAAATAAAAAAATGTGCCCTCAGTTTAGAAGAAACTGAGCTAAGAGAAGATTTGCTTGACTTAATAAAGATAAAAAGACATATTAAGATCAATGAAAGAAATAGACTGCTGAAGGTCAATAAAACCCAAAAAGTCAGAAGTTTAATAAAACAAATGAAGACAGTAATTAGGACTGTCCACAGAGATTCATGCGATATAACAGAAGTAAACAGGATATATTACTGTGCAGCTAAATTAATAACTGCTAAAGTTCTATCACAAGAACACAGGGTAGTGAGGGAGAGAAAACAGAGAAATCAAATACCATCATGGAAGTATCGAATAGAGAAAACCATAAAGCAGCTAAGAAAAGAAGTGCCATTATTAGAAGAGTGAACAGATCTATCATGTACTATCACAAATTCTTCTTCTTTCAGCTTTTCCTGGTTAGAGGTCACCACAGCAGATCATCTGTCCGCTCATGATTGGCAGTGGAGTTTTACGGTGTTGAGTTGTCAGCTCGGCACCCAACCTTCTACAGAAGGCACACACACTCACACCTAGGGCCAATTTAGAATGTCCAATCCACCTACAGAATGTCTTTGGGATGTGGGAGGAAACCAGAGCACCCAGAGGAAACTCACGGAGGAAACCCATGCGACCACAGGAAGGACATGCAGACTCCACACAGAAGGCACCCCAGCCGAGGATCAAACCAGGGAACCTCTTGCTGTGTGGCAACAATGCTAACCGCTGCACTACCATGGCCGCCCCATCATGTACTATCGCAAATAATAAACTAAAAATCTCAGCACAGGCAGAAAAACATATAAAGGAAAAGTACAAAATAAGCAATTTATTGATGACCCAAAAAAGTTTTATAGAGAATTGAGAAATAAGGTAAAAGGAATCGAAAGACTACCAAAAAAACAATAAATAGATACATTTTGGAGAAGTATCTATGAAGATCCTGTGGAACATAACAAAGATGCCAAATGGATAGAAGAAGTAGAAGAAAGAATAAGAAGTTTAAAGGTACAGGATATGAAATGGGATGAAGTAACAACCAGAGAGATTGAAATAAAGTTAAGAAAAGCCTCTAATTGGAAAACCCCAGGCCCAGATGCAGTACCTAACTTCTGGTTCCAAGTATTAACAACTTTGCACAAAGATTTAGCCATGAGTAAGAATTATTTATAGGTGCACACTGAACAGACACCACCCTGGCTAACAACATGAAAAACAATGCTCTTAATTAAGAGTGAACTTGTAAGCTACCTTAAAAATGATAGACCAGTAACTTGCCTTCTGACATCATATAAACTATACACTGGAATTGATGCTGACAGAGTTTATAGTCATTTAGAAGAAACTTAATTATGGCAATAGAACAAAAGGGCAATAAAAGAAAGTCATATGGAACAAAGGATAACTTGTTAAATAAAGTCATAGTGGAGAACGGTAAAAAGAGGAAGAATTTAAGTCTGGCAGGGATTTACTACAAAAAAGCATTTGATAGTATCCCACATTCATGGATAAAAAAGTGCTTAAAAATTTAAAAGATACACCCTACACTGATCAACGACATTACAGTGACCATGAAACAGAGGCAGACTACTTTGCAATTAAGCCATGATAAAGGACAAATTATTATTCCAGTGATAAAAATTCAAAGTGGGATATTCCAGGATGACTGTCTGTCAGTGCTGCTTTTCCATCTTAACTTAACCCATTAATCTGTCTGTTTAACAGATAAGGCCATGGCTATAATTTATAAAGCTCCTAGAAAACAATAAAGTATAAAGACTTCTCATCTTCTCTTTGTCAATGATTTAAACCTGTATAGCTCTTCAGATGAAAAACTGAAAGCACAACTGCAAGTTTTCAAAACTTTTCCATATGATATAAGAATGTCATTTGGTCTTGATAAATGTGCAAAAGCAACATTTAAAGCAGGAAAACTGCAACACCAGGAAAACATCAGTTTGGGACAAGAATGTGCTATAAAAGAACTTGAGCAAGAGGGAGTGTATAAATATTTGCAAATTGATGAAGGATCAACAATAAAACATGAACAAATGTGAATAAAACTTAATAAAGAATACTTCAGAAGACTTAAATTAATCCCGAAAACAGCATTGACATCTAGGAACAAAATTCAAGCTATAAACCAATTTGCTCTTCATGTCCTAACTTACAGCTTTGGAGTGATTCACTGTCCTAAAAACATGTTAGATTAGACAGGAAAATAAGAAGAATGCTTCATGCTCACTATATGATTTATAAAAATCAGTATATACCAAGATTATATATTCCCCACTCTGAAGGAGGTATGGGCCTCCTTGAAATTGATTACATGTATAGATCTGCAATTGTGGGACTGCACACATATCTGCTGACCTCACAAGCCCCACATGTAGTGAATGTTTTAGAACATAAGGAGAATAAATCTAAGATGACTTCTCTGCGTCATCTAGCAGAAGCATATCAGCATCAAGCAGGAATGGAAATAAAACCAGTAGATAAAAATCAGGCAGCAAGTGAATGTGCCAAAAACAAAAGAAAGAATATATAAGGTGAAGGACCGAATGAGAAGGCAAGAAATGTTGAAAATGCATAAATATAGTTGCAAGTGTAGAAAACTTTTGGAAGAACCTAATGTTGATCAGGATCAAATGCAGGAATGTTTAAGGAGAGGCAAATTCAAATCAAGAGATGAAAGATTAACATCGGCAGGCTACATACATGTTGGTTTACAAAGTCCATTGAACATGTGGGAGAAACAGACAAATTAGGTTTTTTAAAACAGAATTGCAAACAGTTGCACACCTTGTTGCTGGTTGTGACATACTAATGGCAGAAGGACTATATACTGAAAGCCATAATAATGTGATAAGACTGTTGCACTGGGGATTGTGCAAACATTATGGTACTGAAGTGGTTGAAAAACACTGGAAACATGAGCCACAAAGCACCACAGAAAATGATGAAGTCTACATTACATGAGATCACCCATTACCGACAATTCAAAAGACAGATGGTAGAAAACTGAATATAATGGTTCAATAAAACAAGACAAAAGTAGCCTTGATCATTAAAATTGCCACACCCAGTGATTACAGTGTCTTGCATACAGAGAGACACAAAGTCATAAAATATCAGGATTTGCAGGCCAAAATGAGAGCAATGTGGAAAAAAGATGCCCAGACAGTTTCAATAGCAATAGGAGCAAAGGGTCTTATAAAAAAGAATCTACAATCATACTTAAATATATTTACAGTATATGTAACCCCATACGAACTGCAGAAGGAGTAATTAGTGGGCACATTGCTGGTGCTGCAAAGAGTACTTCTGGCTAACATCAAAGACTGAAATAAACGTATTTTCATGAACTTTAATCATACTTTGACTTAGGAATGACATCCATTCCTGTCATGGTATTAGAAACCCCCCAAATTTGGAAAAATTTAAAAAGAATTACCTATATATTAATTAAATAAGCTGGCTTTGCTATTAATTTAAAGTACTGCTGATTCTTTTTCTCAGTCAAAAGTATTACACAAATACAGTGCTGAAAGATTCTATTGTAATCACTGACATCTGTCTGACTTAAACAATGTACATTTTTAATTTGCTATTACTTCTACTGAAAACTAGTTGCATTTTATCAAAATCTGAACTTGTACTATATTATCATTAATACTATTGTTAGAAGAACTATATGACATCCATTAGTTTGCATATAGCTTTTATCCATAGGCCTCTGATAAAAATGTATCACACCTAGTAAGACAATGATAGATGTCAGAATCAGTAAATAAATAAACAATAACATTTTACACCAATTTTGCAAAAATGCTACCAATGAAATGTCATCTAATGAACAACTGCATAATTATGGCACATCACTATCTCAGTGGTGATTTTTGGGCAGTAAATTCAGACTGTGCACATTTTGCAATGCCTGCCAAATTGCAATTAATGCCAGACTTGTACAATGAAACTTCAGACTTCATTATCTTACTCCCAAACACCCCAAGATGAATATTCTGAATGTGTTATTATGAATATCTGTTTCATTTTCTAATCATGTTCTATAACCTTTATAAAACTCAACATTTTACACAAAATTTGATGACAATGGGCCGGATTCACGAAGGCTTGCACGGAGTCTAAGAGTAGTGTAAGACTCCATGCAGCCTTCGCGATTCAGGAACAGCCCAAAGTCCGTGTAAGAGACAAGCTAAAATGGCTCTTACACGGAGTGGGCGTGGATAAGCTAATCACCTCACTTGCAGCCGAATAGCATGCAAATGAGGATGATTAGTGATCCAGGAAGCCCAGAACAGCCCGTGTAAGAGCTGTTTTAGCTGCAGAAATGTACTCAGTTGACAACTGAGTACGTTTCTGCAAAAACCGCAATGGAGCCATGTCAGCTCCAAATAAAGGGTGCATATGTGTCAGGCAGCATGCCAATGGCCAAATATGTGGCCATTGGCAAGGTAACCTGATGCAAATATCTATAAAACATAAAAACGAAGGTTATAAACCCACAAATGTGGGTTTTATACAATACATGGAATGTCAATGCAGGGACCAGCAGACCAAAACCAACATGTCCACCGTGTAGTGGTTGCTAAGGGGGGAAGTTGAGTCTAAGAGATGTAACTAAGCATTAGTAGGCAATCTGATGCAAATGAGTGTTAGGATACTGAATTCCACTGTCACATAGCAAATGAGCACAGTCTGAGTAGTGTAAGAGTTACAGAAGGGGGAGGAACAGAGTAGGAGATAGGTGACATCACAGGGGGGAATGGTAGAAAGAAATGCAGTTCATTGGAGGTCAGAGTTACATGACAGATGTCAGACAGATATCATGGAAAGAGGTGTGCCACTAAATAAGCATGAGAAAGTCAAGAAATGGATGGTGTACACTGTTGCCTACACCAAAGTTTCTTGCTGGGCGTGCATCTTGCGCAGGCGCCATGAAGCACGCAGTAAGGCAGTGTCTTGTGGCGTGTAAGGCAGACTGAGCATGTGGGACCATGTTGGGAGATGTTTAACACTGTTTGCATGGGTGTGCACGCGTTTTAATCCGAATAAGTAGATTCTGAACCGTGTAAGCATGTGTGCGCGCGTGTAAGCCACTGTGAGCGTGTTTCTGCTGGTTTGCACACGGCTCCTCCCTGAGGAAACAGAGAGGAAAAAGGAAGCAACAGATTTAGTAGGAAGCTAGCAGGGAATACTGCTGGAGCTAGCAGGTGAAAACAATTAGAAGCAGGCAATTACACAGGCAGAATAGTAGCCCAGCCCAGCACTTAAAACTCTGCAAACAGCAGTGCAGGATGTTTCTCTCAAGAGACACTGCAAGACAGGAGTTAAGTTACTAGAAGTGAAAACTGAAAAAGCTGAACTCAGAGCAGAAATGTTAGGGGCTGCCATAGCTGTCATAATGAGACATAGGCGACTTGCTGAGGGTGGTGACAATGCAGATGGTGCCAGACAACCCACAGTGAGGAGACGGATAAGAGTGTACAGGCCCAGGGTCACCTACCACGGGTTACATGAGCTGGAGATAGTAGAGCGCTATAGAGTGGACAGAGACCTCCTGCAGCAAATAGTGGAGCTGTGCAGGCCACGCCTCACACACAGAACCAACAGAGGGGAACCCATCCCAGTGGAAACCAAGGTATGTGTTGGCCTAAGAATACTAGCAACAGGTACCTTCCAGAGACCAACTGGTGATATGATGGGGATATCACAGGCATCAGCCTCCAGGGTACTGCACCAGTTCCTGGATGCCATGTCAGCACATGTCGGTGATCATGTATATTTCCCCAATGCCCGTGAGGTATTGGCCAGCAATATGCGTCTCTTCCAGCAAATAGCGGAATACCCTGAGGTAGTGGGTGCAATAGACTGCACGCACATATGCATCAAAGCACCAGCCGGTGAGCGGGGTAGGGCATACATCAACCGCAAGGGCTTCCCCTCCATCAACTGCCAGGTCATGTGTGATGCCCAGGGCATAATAATGAATGTGTGTGCTGGCTGTCCTGGGAGCTACCATGATTCCCACATCTGGCATTTGACGCAGCTGTACCAGACATTTGCCAATGGGGACATCCCACACGGACACCTAGTGGGGGATGCAGGTTATGCACTGGAGCCATGGCTGATGACACCCATCAGAAATGCACACACACCTGAACAGGAACGCCATAATGAGGCACACGCACAAACACGTAATGTAATAGGCGTGTGTTTGGGCTGCTCAAGTCACGGTTCCGGTGTCTGGACACATCTGGTGGAGCCTTGCAGTACACACCAACTACATGTACCCAAATTGTCATGGTATGTGCTATGCTACATAATATGATCTTGCGAAAACAGCTGCAGCAGGACCAGCATAGGGCTGGGCCAAACAGCCCCCCACTATTGCCAAGGCCATCACAGGCCTGGCGTGACTTGGAGGAGGAACAACCTGAGCCTGCCCCAGTAGGCAGAAGGAGGCATGCCCAGTATGCCCTGGCCTTGGCAAAGAGGCAATGCATAGCACATACACTGGCTCAGTAGGAACTCTGGGAATGATACCCCTCTCTGACTCACTCATATAGTAACAGGGATGCCTAACATGACACAACCTGCTCTCAAACATGTACAGGGAAGTGTAATATGCATCCGACAGAGGCAGCCCTGCAGCACCACCTGAGGCATGAATGCTATGTGTTAAGTAATGTAACACCATGTACTATATGCACACCTGAGGACCCTGACTAACATCCTACCCTCACCAAGCATCATGCCACAATATGACAATGAGATGATCAAGTGCAATAATTGACTGAAGTATCGCAGTTAGTCAAAGGGGATCCAATGTGTGCCAGTCTGGGATGACATGCTGAGTATGACATGATGCTCCACCTGCTAGGACTGGCGTGCACCTATCAGTGCAGGCCGTATGGATACTGGCAAAGGCTGTTGTTACCCACAGTGTGCCCTGAATAGGTAAGGCTCAAAACACAAACCTATCTCCATAGGTATCAGAAGGGATAAGAATAAGATAAGGGATAAGTCGAAACAGCAAGATGCATGCAGTCTAAACTCACCCAGTATGGAGAATGTTGATATCTGTGCTGTAACAGAAAACTGAGTCAAGGCTCACAACAGCACCCTAACACTACCAGGTTACACCTCATACTGTGCTGTACAGCCTCAAAACATGGAACAAGCTACAAAGGAGGGTGACTAGCAAGAATTGTCAAGGATAACCACACCCCATGTTGGTACCACAACAAAAGCAGCATGGACTAGCCATGGTCAAGTAACAGTGGCTAAAACTGCCCCCAGTTTATAGCCTGCTACAGACTACTGTCCCAACACCAGGAACTGCACCTGGCCTATGCTGGAATACATGAATATATCAAGTCCTCCAAACCACATTATATTGGGTGACTGAAAATACCCAGACATAGACTGGGAGCATTATACTAGCTCCAACAGTGTAGGACAAAAGTTCATAGAATCCATAAACCAAAAGGCCCAGGAACAACGTACCACTCCCACAAGAGGGGTAAGCATACTGGATGTGATAATCAGCAACATGGATACTGGATGGCAAGATGAGAAGTGTATTGCTCACTGGTAAAACCAGACCATAGAGTAATCACACTGGATATACAAATCCTGACCACAGTCCCTTGCCAGAAAACCACAGTGGAAAACATGTATAAAGCAATATTTGCACTCCTCCAAACTGATGTGGAATCCATTAAAGGTCCTGTGCAGGTGCAAAATATGGGCCACACCTCAGAACCTGTAATACAGCCATTCCATGAACACTGCCAGGAATGCTTGGATTATGCAATCCTAAATTAAAACAAGACACAATGCCATACACGCAGGCATCTGGCATGGTGGACACCAGCCATAACCAAACCATGCAAGAGAATGAGGAAGCTACTACATGATAGAGCAAACATAAACAATGAAGTAATCACTGATCAGTAGTATGGCAATAAAATCTGTCCACACATACAATCCACTAAGGCCAGCCACAACAAGTTGAATCTGTGAATCCTGAGGCAATGTTACACCTGCCCCAAGTACACAGACAACCCCAACTCCACCCAAGAAATACAAATATATGTGAGAGATGCAACCATCTATCCAAACTGGAGGCTGAGCTCCCTCAACTCAGTACTCCCAAAACTAGTCAGGAGGAGAAGGTAACCACACACACCACAAACACAGTCCCACATAGACCTATCACAACTGCAAACCAAACACATAAACACAGAAAAACATTCCCGGAGGCACAAATTACAAACACAGCACACCAACAGAGGCCTCTAAAGCAGACACCCAATCAAACAACCTCCAAACATAGCACATGCAACACATAGTACACAAAGCTGGTGTGCCAAACAGTCACAGGCCAGAAGGAGAAACAGCATGCCTGATACAGTTGTAATAGGTGACTCCATAGTCAGACACACTGCTGTCCCGCACACCAGACTGAACAAGGGAAAGGGTACAGTAAGCTGCCTGTAGGCTGCCACAATACGCCACGTAACAGAAGTATGCAGGTCACTCCAAAGCAAGTAGAAATATGATGCAGTCATAGTTCATGCTGGTGTGAATGACCTGAGATGTACCTCCCTAGACTACATGAAAAGTGACATAGATGAGCTCTCTGATTATGTAGTCCAGGCCGGTATGACACTCACCGTTTGCAGCATCCTACCCTTACCAAGAATAATGCCACAGTACAAACACGGAATGATCAGTCATAGCAAGTGGCACACTTACTGGTGTCATTCCAAGGGGATCCAATGTCTGTCTGCTTGGGATGTCATGCTTGACAAGCCACACAGCTGTTCTTGGGATGGCTTGCACCTGTTACCCTGGGCGTCTGGATATTGGATAAGGCCTTTGCCACCTCCATAGAGCCTTTTGTAGGCAAGGCTGAAAAGACTGACCCACCACCCTAGAAAACATAAGTGGAAAGAAACATAAGGGTAATGCTGACCAATGCCAGATGTGTAAACCCCAATATGCATGCTCCCAAGGCCATCCCCAGTATGGAGAACATCGATGTCTGTGCAGTGACAGAAACCTGCTGCAAGCCTCCTGACAGCACACCAGCACTACCAGGTTATACCACATATCATGTGTCATGGCCCCAAAACCTGGAACAAAACATAAAAGGAGGGTGAGTATCCATATTCAGCACAGAAAACTGACAATGCACAAGGCATTGGAGTCCACCCATGTGCAACTAACTGTAGGCAAGACTGCTGTACAGTCTGTAGCATGCTACAGACCACACTCTCACACACAGGAACCCCACCCAGCTGTCCTGAAGACACTGGACAGTATGAATGTCCCACCAAATACCAAACAAGGTACCACAAATTACCACATAGGTGGTAAACCATTATGTATGGAAGGAGTAGCCAGGGACCTAGGGACACAAGTGGACAGTAACCTGATATGTGACACCCACATTGCCAATGTGGCTAGGAAGACTGTCTGCATTTGACACCGTATCAGGAAAGGATTCACATCTACATCAACAGAGGTCATTGTGCCCCTATACTGTTCTCTTATCACACCCATAATCTAGTACAATGCCTCATATGGGATGTACCTTACCTGACACCTGCAGCAGTTAGAAAGACCTCAAAGGTACCTCACCAAGAGGATAAAGGGTCTCAAATATATGTCATATGCTGCCTGGCTGTAGACACCCCAGCTGAATGCAGTCACATACTGCCTACACAGAGGCATTGCATGCCTGTTGTAGAAGGCCATGCCCAACACAGGAGTAATGGACATGCTCCACCCCAGAAAACTCAAAGCCATCGGAGCTGTGAGAGTGAGAGATGTCAACCTCAACAAATAATGAAATAGGATGTGCTGGTGGGACAGATACATAATCCAGAGGCTCCCCACACCCTGGACCAGAATCCCACTCCATGTTAGGCAGAGTCCCTCACTGACACTCTTCAACAGGAATCTTGTCAAATGGATGGATGATTGTAGAGTTACACTGGGGGTCTTCACTGTGTCATGTCCAGACAGAGACACAGCAAAGCAAATCATAAATGGCCATAATATTCACATAGCAAGGGGTGGCAAAAGCCACACACACTCTGGCTAGGCTAACAAATGCCCTAGGGTGGATAGCCTAGTATGAACCTATGAACCTATGAAGATACAAATTTTACAGGACACTAAGGATAATCCCAAGGCTTTCACAACTGATGGTAGGAACCATGTTGGGAATTCACAGATATGCTCTGAATCACACAAATATCACAAACACACACACATATTGCCAACATACATCCTGACAGGTGCAGTGCAACCCCCTCCCGAATGCAGAATATCTATCCCAGCAGACTGCTGGCCCCCTGACATTGCAGATGCTGAGGTAACAGCCAGCATCTACAAAGCAAAACACACAGCAGCAATGGTATGAGATGGTGTCCTGGGCTTAGTGCAACATGGACTCCAAGATGAATGGAATGCCAAATCACACTACTGCTCAATGTCAGCCTTACCACAGAATATGTACCCAAAGAGCAGTGTACAACAACAGTGGTCCTTCTCAACAAAGGTGTTGCCTGAATGGATACTGAAAACTACTACCCCAGAATCCTGAGAAGCTCGGTCTGCACAGCTATGGAAAGGATCAGCATGTACCACAGACATAAAGATATTGAGGACCTACTGACACCGGACCCTACCCAGTGTGGCTTTCTTAAGTGCAGATCCTGCCCCTAAACATGTTTGACTCAATTGAAACAGTCATTAAGGTCATTGATGAGGGCAATGTGGTCCACACAGCGTAGCTGGACCTTGCAAAGGCTTCTATACAATACCCTACGTGCTCAATATAGATAAGCTCACCAGCTTAAATATAAACCCCTATGTCAGTAGAGGGGTTGCAAACCAGACCAAGGACAGAACAGACATGGTCATACATGCTGCAGCCATGTCAGACTACAAACCAGATATAACTGGCATCCCACAAGGCTTGGTCCTGGGATCTCCCTCGTCTGGTATATATGTCCCATAGGTACAGGCAAACATGGAAGGAATGTGTCCGAACATGTTTGCAGAGGACTACAAACTGCTCACCACATATGATCCACCAGCTGAAACAAGCATCCCACAAAAGGGCCACATAGAAACAGACAACTGGTGCCATAGCCATGTCAGCAAGCTAATTGCCGAAAAGTGTATAGTCAACCCCTGTCGATATACAGTAAGTGCCCACCAATTACCACATAGGTGTTAACCCATTATGTAGTTAACATGTAATGAGAGACCTGGGGACACAAGGTGATAGATATCCTGCATTGGACAAACATGTGCTGTAGTGTTTACAGAAACATACCATATACCCACCTAATCATGAAGGTTGTCAGATCTAGATAAGGGGAGGTCATTGTGGCTCTGCAGTCATCCTTCATCAGCAGTACAATTGACTACAATAGCCCCTGTGGGATGTACCTCAGCAGACACCTCCATCAACTGTAAAGTCCCCAACAGTACCTCACCAGGAGTATCAAAGAGCTTGCACAGATGCCATGTGTTGCCTGTGTTGCTGGTATCAATAAACATGCTGCACCTTGTACAATCTGAATGGCAGTGAGCTATGCACATGAGAGACCTGAACCCCAGCAAAGACTTACATAGGACAAGCTGTACTGCATGATCCATAACACAGAAGCCACCCCCACCCATGAGTGAACTCCCAGTACAGGCTACCCATAGAGTCACTTATCAATCTTCCTCAATAGGAATCTTGATGAGTGGATGGGAGATGGTAGCTTTATCCTGGGTATCACTGTCATGTCACAGGTAGATAGAGGCACAGTATACTAACCATGACATATGTCATGGCAAACTCCACTTACAATGTGTGTTGAAGGACAAACACACTCTCCAACTAGCATTAGACATGGACTAGGGCACATCGCTAGTGTTTGCAAATGTACACCTATGTTGTGGAATACACTACCAATGTAGGACAAGCCTGGGTTAAGTAGTTCATATCTGAACAGAATGCAACATGGTCAGATGTACACAACTGACTCCTAACCAGGCTGTTGTGCTCACTATCGAAATGTAAAGCAGTGATAGCACTAAAGCCCAGGATACTGTTCACCACAGTCAAAGTACTACCAGTACACTATACAGTACTACAGTGTTAGGTCAGTGTGAAAGGATGTTGACAACTGTATGCAAAGTATCCCATGCAAACACTGCAGGCACAGTATAATCCTGTTGTGTTCACACACAAAGCAGTTGTACAGTAACTACACAACATGACACACAACACACAACCATAAACAGATGATATTTGTTGAAGTTCACACTCATCCACAAATGTGGTGGGCTGCAGAGTCCAACATATGGAATGCTCACACTGGGCATGCTCACACACTTTGATAAATGAGACATATGTCAGACAACATGCCATGGGAAGGCTGAACTGGGCATGCTCACACACTTAGGCCAAATCTCAGTTTAGCAGTTGGACACACATATCTGGTATTTTTACGTGTTATTCCAGGAACCAACCACATTACAGCAGTCTGCCCAGTGCACACAGTTAAATGACTACAGAGACATACGTGATATAGTGGATCCCTCCCATATGCAAACATCTTCCACAGATGCACAAGTTGTTCATACAAACAGGGAATGCTATGGCAATAAAGATGTGCAAACAGTCTATCAGCAACAAATAATGTGCATTTGACAATTAAACATATGGGTGTAGAGGTCAACACTAGGCTGTTTGCCCTAGGGAATGACAGCTTAGCCAGAGTGTGCTTGGTGTCTGCCTCCCCACAGGATGCACATTCCCCTTTCTAAACACCAATGATGTCAGCACCCTATAAGTACAGCAGGAGAAAAGAAACTGCCCAGTAATGCTAATAGCGTGCTCCGCTAATGCGTCCATCATAAGTGTCATAACATAGTTAGATAGGAGTTTGAATCCTGCAAATGCTCGTTTGTGTGAGTGGGGTAGGTGTAAGTCTGTGGGAGAGAAATGTCCCTTTTGGCAACTGGGAAAACACACTACAGGATGTAGATTCCCTTTTCTAAACACCGATGATGTCAGCACTCTATAAGTATAGCAGGAGAAGGAAAACCTCCCAGTAATATGAATAGCGCGCTCTGCTAATGTGTCCGTCTCAAGTGTCATAACATAGTTAGGTAGGGGTTTGAATCCTGCAAATGCTCAGTGTGTGAGTGGGGTTGGTGTGTGTGTAAGTCTGTGGGAGAGAAATCCCCCTTTTGGCAACTGGAGAAACACACTACAGGATGCACATTCCCCTTTCTAAACACCGATGATGTCAGCACTCTATAAGTACAGCAGGAGAAAAGAAACTTCCCAGTAATGCAAATAGTGCACTTCGCTAATGCGTCCGTCTCAAGTGTCATAACGTAGTCAGGTAGGGGTTTGAATCCTGCAAGTGTGTGTGTTTGTCTGAAGGGGGTTAGTGTGTGTGAGAGAAATGTCCCTTTTGGCAACTAGGAGAACAGACTACAGGATGCACATTTCCCTTTCTAAACACTGATGATGTCAGCACCCTATAAGTAAAGCAAGAGAAGAGCAACTTCCTAGTAATGCAAATAGCACACTCTGCTAATGTGTCTGTCTCGAGTGTCATAATATAGTCAGATAGGGGTTTGAATCCTGCAAATGGCAAGTGTGTGTTTTTGGCTGAGGGGGGTTAGTGTGTGTGAGGACAATGTCCCTTTTGGCAACTAGGTGAACAGACTGCAGGATGCACATTTCCCTTTCTAAACACTGATGATGTCAGCACCCTATAAGTACAGCAAGAGAAAGGAAACCGCCTAGTAATGTGAATAGCACACTCTGCTAATGTGTCTGTCTTAAGTGTCATAACATAGTCAGATAGGGGTTTCAATCCTGCAAATGGCAAGTGTGTGTTTTTGGCTGAGGGGGCTTAGTGTGTGTGAGGACAATGTCCCTTTTGGCAACTAGGAGAACAGACTACAGGATGCACATTTCCCTTTCTAAACACTGATGATGTCAGCACTCTATAAGTACAGCAAGAGAAGGGAAACCTCCCAGTAATACGAATAGCACACTCTGCTAATGTGTCCATCTTGAGTGTCATAACATAATTAGAGAGGGGTTTGAATCCTACAAATGACAAGTGTGTGTTTTTGGCTGAGGGGGGTTAGTGTGTGTGAGGACAATGTCCCTTTTGGCAACTAGGTGAACAGACTACAGGATGCACATTCCCCTTTCTAAACACTGTTCAGCTGAAGGCCATGTCTCTGGCACAAGTTGTCTGTTTCTATGATGCCCCTTTGGAAGATGCTTGTGTCGGCTGGAGAGTTGATTATGGTGACCAGTTTGCAGTCATCTGCATATTTGGTCAGCCACAGTCCATCCGTGTTGGCCTGTACCTCCAATAAATATATACCAAACAAGAGAGGTCCCAGGACTGAGCCTTGTGGGACACAACTCGTAACTGGTTTGGAGTCTGGCATGGCTCCAGTAATTCTAACCATGTGGGTTCTGTCCTTGAGCCACTGTGCAATCCATCTAGTGACATAGGGGCTTATATTTAAGCTGGTGAGCTTCTCTAGAATGCCCAAGTGGGGTATTGTTGTGAAGGCTTTGCGAGGTCCAGGTAGGCTGTGTGAACCACCTTCCCTCGTCAATGGCCTTGGTGACTGTTTCAAAGAAATCAACCAGGTTAAACCTGGTAGTGCTGGTGTGCTCTCAGTAGCCCTGAACCAGGCATCTGTTACTGCACAGATATCGATGTTCTCCATGCCAAGGAGTGTTTTGGGTGCATGCATCTGGAGGTTTAGACTTCTGGCGTTGGGTAGCATTACTCTTAGTTTCTTATCCCTTGTGATACCTATGAAGGTGGGTTTGTCATTTGAGCCTTGCCTAACATAGGCACTATGGGGTAGCAAGAGCCTTTGCCAATATCTGAAAGCCAGGGGTGACAGGTGCAGGCCATCCCTAGAAGCAGGTAGTTCAACAGAAGATGAATATGTGAAGGTGTAGTGCATGTGATTAGTTAGCAGTAGCATATATGACTGCTCACGTGGACACATGCCAGGTAAGTCATATGCACTGTGTCACAGGCAATGTACATGTGAACAGGACAAACAGTGACATCCTGTCAAGTGGGACATGGACATACATATAGTAAGCTATGCAGATGGCATTAGGAGTCCACAGAAGCTCTATAACTATGCATTGCAGGTGTGATCAGTATTCCAGGGTAATTGCAAGCAAACATGCATGCAAACAAAGCTACAGTAAACAGGGCTGCATGTAGTCCATTGTACAACAAACAAGCTGTACCAGTTCCAGTAGGTAACACTGCAAATATGCAGGCACTATGCACATGTACATGGAAATACACGGGTCAGATGGCTAGGGTCCAGTCTCAGTGCACACAAGTGTACAGACCATGTACTGTCAGGATGTACAATAACTGGATTGAAACCCATGTGCTCATACCTGCAGTAATACAAATAACAGACACTGAGCCTTCACTCAGTGGTTCCATACTTAGTAGGATGTATGCTACCTGGTCTGCCACCACAGTATCCCTGACATATATGGGGACTCTCCCTCCTGTGACAGTTAGTTTTGTGTGTTGGGGCTGTCTAGCATGGTATGAGATGTGAGCATGCAGTGCTAGGGTGCTCCTGTGTGTCCTGTACCAGTCGTGTAGTACTGCACACATATCAACATCCTCAAACATCTGCATTGCAGAGTCCAGTGTGGGCAACATGCCACTTGCAATTTACATGTCCATCATTGCGTATTACTACATTCATTACCTTATCCCCTGTGCTACCTATGTATGTAGCCTTCTGTTGACATCATTACCACCAGTATGCCAACATGTGCAGATGATACAGTATGGTACTTACCATGGGTGTAGACAACAGGACATGACAATCACACACTTACTGCATCAGGCATGCTGTGATATACCCACAATTAATTCAGCACACAGTACTGTTAACAACATACTATTACTACACATCTATGTGGTCACCCTGTGCATCAGCAACATGTTAACCTGTACCTGCACAGTTGTTACAGATTGCAGGAGGTGGCACAGTTTCATCATATGCACAGGGTGTGAACTTGGTATGCCTGAGTCAGCCACCGATACCACCAATTGACATGTATGTGTATGTGTGTTGGTGAGGGACAGCAGTAGAAGGTGGGGCAATGTTGATGCAGTGTGTGTGTGTGTGGTAGCCCTAGGTGTTGTCAATTCGCATGTGTGTATGGATGCACACAGTTCCACCTCATGGCTGCCATATACTGGTGTTTGTGGACAGCCACAGACTGTACCTGCCAGGTCATACAGATCAGTGTCTCTGGCCACGGACACAGTACCTGTGCCTTGCAGGGGTACTACGGACCATATCCAGTACCAACCCAGACTGGGTACTGTCATCAGAAGCAGGTGTTCATTGACTGGACACAGATCCCTGTCGGGCCCGGCCAGAGCCACGTGCACGTGGTCTCCTGGGGCGGTCTGATGACAGCACAGACCCAGCATTGCTGGGGTTGCTGCTGGCACTACAGGGGTGGCCGCGGCCCTGTTGTCATCCGCGACGACTGCCAGCTGCTGCTGTTGCTGGCATACAGCCATGTCGATGCCTCAACCGCCCACCATCGCCCTGGCTCATGGACATGTAGTTGTGGAACCGGTCTAATATGTCCCCACAATGTCTGTCTATGACATCGGTGAAATCACGGATGGCAGCCGCAATGTCACGCATACTGTCAGTCATGGCTGTGCGACATGCTGTTAGCTCCCTCAGACCCTGTCTGATGTACCGTTCCATACGTGACTGTGCCTGCATGACAGCCCGAAACATAGCTGAGGTTGTAAGACCTCTGTGGGCACATCTGACAGGGCAGGATGCCCGGATGCTCCCACGAGAACCCCTGGACATCTGTCTGTGTGGTACCATCTCTGGGCCATGCCCATGGCTGCTGTGTGGGGAGGCATGTGCCACAAATACCACATTACCCTGGTCAATGCCCACTGTATGCTGTCCATCACCTAGGGACATTGGTGACAAAGGGTGTATTGGCAGGATAACTGTGCACATTGATGGGATCGACAGCTGTGTACTGTCAATCGTCTGACCAATGGTGGACCCTGGCATACTTTCCTGTGCCATTACACAGATGTCATCATTATCAGTACCCACGGCACCTGATTCAGGTTCCCTGCTACATGACATCAGAGCAGCACCAGAACTTGTGGGAGGGAAACAGGAAACACAGTTTACAATGTCTACACATTACCAGTGATGCACACATGCACACATACACACTTGCACACATGCACATATGCACAGGTGCACACATGCACACATGCACACATGCACACATGCACACGTGCACATGCACACATGCACACATGCACATATGCACAGGTGCACACATGCACACATGCACACATGCACACATGCACACGTGCACACATGCACACTTGCACACATGCACACAGTTTCACACAATTGTACAGTACTCAGTATGCGTGATATCAACAACCAGACACAGACACACCTACATGCATATAAAGAGCACTACTAAGTGAGCCAAATAGTACTATTACTATCAATACTATTACAGGAATTGTTAATACACACTCACCAGCATGGATAGGCTGCATTGCTGTTATACCAGAGGGACCTGCAGACGTGAAGAAACTAATGTCAGTGGGCACAACTGTGCCATTGTTACTGAGTATGATACAGGTCAGTAGTACAACAGTCGCCTTTCACAGGTCAGCTGCTAATATTGAGGATATCACACTTGCACATTAAATTCTATGGTGACAGCTACAAACCAAGGACACACCTCACACATGCATTAACTACCAGTGTACACAACAGTCAACTATACATATGGCATATTACCTGCACGTTCACTGTCTTGCTGCTGCGTGGCTCCAGCCTCCATCATAATGCATGCCTGCTGCTGTTGTTGTTGCTGGCGGACTGGAGCCACTACACTCATGAGTAGTCCCTCCAGTCTGGTGAGTGGGGGATGTGTAGCCATCCCACCACCTGTGGCGACCTGTTGCCTGTGGATATCCGGACGCGCTGATGGACATGTCTGATTAAATCACTGCAGTGATGTCGTACCTGCTCATATGTCCTATTATGCATGCCTATGTCATTTACCCGACGGACAAGGTCTTGCCACAGTGCAGCCCTCTCCTGCTGATTCTGGCTGGTGCGGAAAAAGAGTATTGCATAATCCCGCACCAGGCTCTGGTGTATCTCCTCATCCTCAGCTGTGGAGTAAGTGGGATTCCGTGGGTGGGCCATGTACCTGAGAAAGAAAATAACCTGATATCAGCAATATATGTCAGCAGAATTTGGCACACATACTACACATGCTACTCGACTGTTATGATACAACATATCTCACATATGTAGCATCTGTCTGTCTATTGGTGGATACACATGTAAATGGCCAGGTATCAGTGCTCAGCCAGCAACTGTGCAACACTACCTGGCACACTCCATACGACATACTACCAAACCCCAGCAGTCAGAACACTGATTCAGGTCAAGAGCACCTCCTCACTCTGGGGGGTTGTATCTAGGTACTGCATGGCCTACATCATCAGCTACTGTGAGCTGACCAAACACTGATTGCCCTGGATATACATATCCCACCTCCACCACCAGCACAAACAACTATAGTGAATAACATTACAGATGCAAACTTTACACTTTGTAACAGTGACATGGTATCCTTTCAGCCCACTGGGCCAGTGGCAGATACAACCCACAATGCTGACCCCTACACAATTGCTTTCTACAGACATCTCCGAGAATGCATGGGTCATGCAATCCCATATATGACCAAGACACTCTCCACAAAGGGACAGCATCCTGTCTGATGGAC
The DNA here is from genome assembly GCF_019279795.1 of Protopterus annectens. Taxonomy (NCBI): domain Eukaryota; kingdom Metazoa; phylum Chordata; order Ceratodontiformes; family Protopteridae; genus Protopterus; species Protopterus annectens. The sequence continues at coordinate 1,682,769,781 of NC_056735.1, read as the reverse complement.
CCCAGCCATAGACAGATTGTATTACAGAAGATGGAAGCTACTGCAAGACAGAGCATAATTCCATAAAGGGAGGGCATGTCTGAGCAGCACTAGTAAGGATCTATTTTCCATCATACAAACATCCATGGGCAACTTTGAGAGGGAAATCAAGAGGGACACTACAGATAACCAGAAAGCCTTCTTCAGTTATGTTAGCAACCTGGTCAGGATCCATCCTCTATGCCCATAGTTAGTACACAACAACACATATTTCACTGACACCACAGATTTTGACAACATTGTGGCAGACAGGTTCAGTGCAGGTGTCACCCCGCCCTCTCCCCCAAAATAAGACATAGTTATCCCAGCTGACTGTAACCTCCCTGTCATCACAGATGTCCAGGTGACAGCCACCCTCAGGACAGCAGAATACACAACATGAATGGGACCTGATGGTATCCCCAGTTGCATGCTACATAAACTCTGACAGGAGCTAAACACACATATAGAAGTGCTATGTAACACTAGCCTGACTACAGGATATGTACCTGTACACTGGCGCACAGCAGCAGTGGTTCCACTCCACGAAGGAGGCACCTCAACATACCAATACAATACAACACAATACATTACATTACAATACAATACTATACAATATGCTATTGCCCCTGGGACTACAGCAGCGTACTGTTCTGCTTCCCTGACCATTGTGACACATGTGGTGTGATGGTACCTGCTGCTGTCACACAGTTACACAGGGTGACTCATATGGCATATTACCTATCTGACTAACATTCAGCAGGAGTATGTGTGACATGTACTCATGGGGAGTCTTGCTTCTTAACACTGTGTGGTTTATTGCAGGGTATGTCTTATCTGTGGGTAGGAACTTTTACCTCCACATGTGCACTCTATTGCAGTGGCACGGATGACACACAGCAGACATTTAGGTTGTGGATGGTGTGAGGTGTTACTATGGTTGTTGGACATCTGTCATGGGTGTGACTTACATATGTAAATCCGGGAGTGGTAACCTCTATGTGGGTAGTATATGTGTACTCTGTGGTGTTGTCAGTCACTGTGCATTGGTAATGTGTTTGAGTGCATTGTCACAGTGTTGTACATGTCACTGTGTCCTTCTCCATATCTGTAGCTGTCATGTGAGGTCCATACCATGGCATCCATTATGTGGTGTGGAGGGGTACACTGACCCACATGTCCATAGCTGACACACCATGTCCGCTGACACATACCATGTGCAGGTATTCCAGGGATAGTCTGCCACTGTGAATATCATTGGGGCCACTATTGTACACATTTATGACCCTGTTCACCCCTGACACATGCAGTGGTGGGCAGCCAATCACATATCTGGTGGCTACTGGTGTAGGTGATTTGGAATGTGGTATGGTACTCCAGTTTTGACACTGGTGTTCACTCCATGCCTTTGTCACCAGGCACCTGTTGCAATACATCTGTACACATGTGCCTCACTCAGAATTTATATACATCTCTCTCTCTCTCTCTCTATATATATATATATATATATATATATATATATATATATATATATGTATGTATATAGATATATCTATATGTATATATATATATATATATATATATATATATATATATATATGTCTGTATACATATACACATATATATATTGATGTACATATATTGCTATAGATGTGGAAAGGGGGGACACAGAGGGGGTGAGAGTGACAGAGGGGGTGGGACAGGGTGTGTTGAAGGTCATCATATACAGTCATACCTGTAGATAGTCAGATCAGTCTGTCTATGTATATGTATCTACATATATCTATATCTGTATGTGTGCATTACATATATATGTTTGTACAATATTCTATCTACATCTGTCTATGTATTCCTACATCTCTCTCTCTATGTATGTATACATATATGCATATCATATATATATATATATATATATATATATATATATATATATATATATATATATATATATATATATATACACATACATATGTTGACATACATACGTATCCATATGTTAGACAGGTATATCAACATGTTTGTCTACCATACTGTATACACACACTAACATACTGCTAAACATACATAACTGTGAAACCTACTTTGTACATGGCACTACAACCTACAATCAACCAACATTGATATGTGCACATAGATGCTCTCACATACAAATGTATGTACAGCCTTCACTGATAGTTGCTGTATGTCCCCTGCCCTTTACACATCTTCATATACATATGGATACAGTCCAATGACACATATGGAGGGTTCACAGTATGTAGACCTTTCTAGTATTACTTTACATTACCTGTGTTTGTCACAGCTGCTTGTGCTGCCGTCTGGTTCTCTGTCCTGCTGCTCCACTTCCCAGTTGTCAGCTTTTAGGTGGCTGTTGCTGAACAATTTGTTTGTGTCAGCTTAATTGCAATCTTCTCTGTTTCTGTCTCTCTCTCTCTCTCTCTCTGTCTGTCTGTCTCTCACGTCCTTCTCAGGGTGCAATGAAAGTATTGCATGTGTGGACTGGGAGTACAGCATACTTTTGTAGGTATCTGCATATGCCCATGTGATGGCCTCTGCACCAATTGTTAGCCAGCATTTGCTAATTGCATGCAGCCAGTTGTGTACTGATTGCAGTTCTCACTGTGATTTCAGAACAGTGCTATAAAAGGTATGTGAGATAGGCATAGCCCTTTCAGATTTTAAGGGCAGGGACCATGCTGTTATGCTGTGGACAATGTTCTGTGAGTGTAAAGGTTGGTATCTCTCTCATATTTCCAGGTGTGTTGTAGATTATCATTCCTCCATTCATTTCTCCAGTTTCCTGTACTAACTGTGTATGTACACTGACACCTACAACTACTACTACTGTTAATGTGTGTGTGTGTGCTTTCCTTTCACTTTTGCTTACACTTTGTTGCTAAGGCTTCAATAGTTGCCCTTTACAGTCACTACTTGTATGCCTGCTAGGTGTCCTGACTGTAGTGTGCTGCTGTAGCTTTCCTATTTTCCATGTACATTCACACCTTGGAATGCTTGCTATATCTGCTAGGGTGTTACAGCATGCAGTGTGGTCTGGCCATGGTGTGGGCCTTGACATCTATTAGGGTATTTGAGTATGCTGCTGAGCAGGCCCCAGAGACTTTCAGGTTCATCTGTTATGTGCCTCATGGAATGGTACATATCAGTGGGGTACACCCATTAAAATGTCTGGTATGCTGCAGTTGTGACTGTGGGTTAGCATGAGCATATGTATTACTACACTTTTTCTGCCACGCAAGTGATGAATACTTTCAGGACTCCATAGTTACCATTGCATGTGTTACACCTTTCTGCCTACTGTTTGTACATTTCACATGGAGTCTGTGGGGCATCCCTATAAGTCATTCACTGTTGCTATGTCTAGGCTCTTAACTATTCAAATATGGTGGTGTCAGACCCGTCATGTGTACAGTTATTTGCAGGTTGTCCACATTTCTGCCTCATATTTTGGTCAATATCTCATGCACACCTTTTTCTGGCAAATCACTCTGGGCTCAAGTCAGAATATGGTGACAAACATTCAAGTTTCAAACTGCATACCCTTCCAAACATCCCACAAAGTGCAGACCCTGTTACTCTCTGAACTGTCTGGGTTTGTTGTAACATTATTTGTAATGTGTCCCTGGTTTTGGGCCTTTGCTCCACATATTTTATTACTTGGTCCAGATGTGTTCCTGTAAGAGGTTGTGGGGTATGGGCAGTGATTATCCTGCTGTGAGTATGTGTGTGGCTTGCAAGGTGCTATAGTGACATTATTACCTACTAGCTTCCAATTAGCATGGCTGTTTCTGTTCACACACTACTATTATGGAAATCCACTAGTTTTGATAGTAATTCTGAATGGCATGCTTTGTGTACTACACATGTATATTCCCTTTACATTAATTCCTACTATTACATGATATATTTATTTTAGCACAATGTTCTTGTATAAGAGTCATGGCTTAGTGGTAAGTCATGCAGACTACTGTTCCAAGGTCCTGGGTTCGGGACTCACAGTGGGATTTTATTTTGCTTTTGAACTGAGTACAGGACCTGTCAATCAAAGTGACTAAGGCACTTTTAAGCAGTTGTAACCGGGTTAGCGCTGGTTTGCGTGGAGCTCACGCATGCGCACTGGCGGTTAGCTCCTCACACCGCTACAACCGCTTAAACGTGCTTACTCTTGCACACACCCGCGCTATTTTCTTTGAAAGAAAAGAAAATGGGGAGACAGGAAAGTGTTGAAAAAGGGGTCACAAAGAGGGTAAGACAGTAGGGAAACAAGCTTGGGATGTGCAGGAGGGATGTAGGTAAGGCCCATAGCTGCCCATTTCTTCATCAGCAACAGCTGTGCATGTGTATGTAATTTGGTGTGACATTTGAAACCTTCCACCCCTAAGAGAGGTGTCAGGACAACAATAATACTTGTTGTACAGCCAATTGTAATTGATATTACATGTCCAGCAGACGTGTGCGGAATGGGCAGCTATGTATGGGGCGTAATTTTTTTGTGGGTACAGAGTGCCCTTTTTTTTTTTTTTTCAGGTGAGAGTGGTATGTCAGGTGAAGGAAGTCGGTACAGCTGGGGAGGTAGGTTGGGTAGGTAAACAGACAAGACAAACAAGACGCATACAGGGGCGGTGTATGACACGTGTGGGGGTTACACAATTGACGGGATGGAGGTTTGGATATCCAGAGCCCATGAGCCCACAGATGGCAACAGTGGAACTGATAACCCCACCCATAGGCAGTTGCCACTGTTCCTTCACTGCCCAGGACGGGGCTGTGCTGGGGCTGTGTGGGGGCAACAGGCATGCCCGTTAGTTGCCACCCGTGCCTCGAGCTGGCGTGGGGCTCGAGAACAGAGTCCCGAATCTCCCTACGCACCACAGTCCGGACGCTACGGAGGGTGAGTGGTGGTTCTCCTCTGGCCACACTTGCAGAGGGGGGGCGAGCCCCATCCCCTGCAGCGCTTCCACCCGCAGGTGGCACAGGGCCACCGGAGGAGGGTCCGGACTCGGCACTAGTGCCAGGTGCACTCGCCAGCTGAGGTGGGAGAGGTGGGTCCGCTGGAACCTGCCTTCCCTGTCATCCTATGTTTTGCATTATGTCATGACAGTTTGGGTTATTGACATATAATACCATTCACAATTAGTTGTAACAGCATGCATTAGTATTCCCATTAACCAAACACCCAGATATTCACACCATTGAACAGCGTGCATAACACATGCATAATTTGAACAGAAATACACAGTCCAACAACATGCAGGGTTAATTGATGGCAGCAGGCCATCAGGTGTGGATGTATGAACAATGCAGGTGCATCAACGGACATGCAAATATATATGACCCAACAGGACAAACGTCCAGGGGTGTTAATTGTGATTGCACATACCATTTTCACGTGGAATGGGTTATATGTGGTTATAGGGTGGGGTAAAGAAAGTAATATTAACACCTTCGAATAACAATACATATGCTGTACATTTCTAATAGCTACAGTTATATACACACTACTGTTCTAACTACGGTTTCCTATATGATAACTATTTCAACTTGGTGATAGGACTGTTACTGCAACATCAATATACATTTTATGGTTCTTCATACACATTCATATCTAGCTTTGTTCAGCTACATCATCCTGCTACATTTGCTTTATATAGCTGTAGACAAGTGTGGATGTTTGGTATATCAGACAATCATCCTATCTGCATATTGCAGACTGAGAGCAACATATCCAGATTTTGGGATACACATTCCAGATGCAGCAACACTTTGAACAGGTTTTACTGTTTGGTTTTGAATCTCACATGCATTTCATTCTGTCTTGACTGCAGTATACTTTATTCAGGGGTTATTACTACTGTATTGCTGGATTCATGACACTTTCTCACACTCTCACACTTGCTTTCATTTTACTATTCAGGATGGTACTTCTAGGCTTTATTGACATGTTTTACCAGTAGTTATTACAATCCTTTCCAGCAGTCTCACTTCTGTCATGTTTCAGTATTTCCACAGGGATATATTTCACACATGTGATTTCATCATCTTCTGCAGCTATACTTTTCAGCCTGCTGCAGGTTGTGTACCATTTTCTTACAGGTAGGGCATTTTTATTTCAAAATATATGTCAGACAGTTTCATTTTTTGGTTACACTTACAGGCTGAAACACACTTTTGTAATCATGCAATACCTGCGTACACTTTCACACTGTTACTTGCAGATTTTATTCCTTACTGACTACACTGCACTCTTTTGCTGACTGTCATACTTTTATATTTCTTTATAGTTACTGGTAGTGGATTACTGACCTGCCTGGTGGTGCAACCGCACCAGCCTATCGCCATAGGCTCTGCGGTTTGGAGAATGGACACCTGCAGCTGTAATATAAATGAAGTAATATTGGAATACACATCTCCATAATATCAGCTAGTTTAATTTCTTACATACATAATTAAATGTTACTTACTCAGTAGTGGGGTGATGAGTGTTTGCCGGGCCTCCTGGATCCAAAGGTTCAGTTGGTCCTGCTTGCGTCTCTTCAGGTCCACATGGTGGTGATGGACCTGCTCACCAGTCCTTGGAATCCCTGTGGCACTGGTGAGATCATGAGCCAACCGGTCCCACGCCTCGGCCCTGTATGCTCCCCAGAGGACCTGGCCCTGCATGAGTTGGGCCTCATGATTATGGACTAGGAGCCAGACCATGTACCTGGACTCCTCAACACCCCACCTCTGTGCTTGGAAGCAACTACCCTCTCCTACTCCTGTCATTCTGCCTGCAGGTCAGTTCTACAATCGTTTATGCTGTGTATTCCCACCTATGGGGCTTATATAGTCCGTTTTCCCACATATCTGTGATTGGCCATTTTGGAATTGTATCAACTTCAGTAAACCTGCATTGTCATGCTCCAGTTTGTATTCATTCCTATATATTAGCTATTATTGCATTTCTAGGTACTGCTGTTGTGGCTTAGTGGTTTGGTACACTGATTATGGTGTATAGTATCCTGGGTTCGAACCTGGTCACTGCTTTTTATTTTTCATGACTGTCTAGACATGCTGAGGGGTGTGTCTGTGTAAAGGCAGTTTTGATACGGCTTGCTCAACGTTGCCCGTCGGTTAGCTTGTTTGCACTTTGCGCAGCTCCGCGCAAACGGGGTAGGCTGCTTTAAGCCTCATTTGGCTATTGGCACGCATATTACACTCAGCTCAGTTAGGGGCACATAGATTTAGCGTGTTAGACCACTGCTCAGCTACGGGCACTCATTTTGCACCAGTTAAACCACAGCTCATCTACGGGCACATGCACTCACTCTGTTAAACTGTAGCTCAGCTATGAGCACATCTGGCATTTTTTTCTTCTTTTGTTACCTCACATGTCTTCAATATAAATGGGCTATTTCATTACATTTTACATAAATTGTGGTTTTATGTGTACATATTTGTCAGGGACTTGTTTCCTGCTTATTTTGAAAAAAAAAATTGGTGTTGTGGGGGCTCGAACCATGAATGCCTGCTTTTCAGCCAACATCTCTACCGCTACGCTATTGCTTCCTGGCTTATTTTGCATATTTAGTTCTTATATGCTTTCCCACTGACTGCTAACTGTAGCTGCTTACGGCACGCCCATGAAATGAGCGCACTCACGGTTAAACATCTTTACAATTTAAAAAAAATATATAACATGTTCATTTATATATATTTTATGTTCATAGTTTGTGGGGGCATGTGTTGTGTTGTGTTTATTCACATTTCCGTGGACTCTGTTGTGGGTGTTTACTTTGGGTACTTTTACACTTCTGGGGGCGTGTCCGCTTGCAGGGCTCAGCCTACGGACACACCCCCTACTGTCTTACATGGACCGTGTTAGACTTAGGTGTGATCCAGCATGCTCTCATGAATATGCAAAGCATGCTGACATCACTCCATTTAACTGCAGCCTCCATGTAAGAGTTATAACTCTTACACGGAGGCTTTGTGAATCCTGGGGAATATCTATGCGACCTCACATACTCCATACCTCAGACCTCAGGGATAAGCATTCTGTATGTGTGTTCCAAAGTATTTCTAACTGCCAAGTATTAGTTTGAATTTGATTGGCTAATATTTCTTTCACAATGTTAATGAAATTTAAACATTTTACACAATCATCTGGACAATTTATGAACATATTTGTCTTTACACATCTAACCTAAAATGTAATTTCTGGCAGGAAACACAATTTCTCACATTGATTAAAAACAGATTTCAAGGCAGAACTGCACAGTGGTAATAAGAATGCAAATGACATACAACATGACTATTCAGGAAACTTTACCCTTCTCCAAGTCTTAATAATATGAAGTTATGAATCTGTGTTTCATTTTTCAAAAAGGTTTGTTCTTAACTTTACTGTCAACATTTTGTACAAGATTTGCAAAATATCCTGCTACCCTTTCCTACCTCTCAAAAGAATGTTCAGTGTTTTTTTTTCAGGGTTTATTATTAATGAATTAATTTTCAAGTTTTCTGCCAAATGCCACCTCATCACCTTCCTAGTTTGTGTTCAGATCTTCTTGTCCATTGTGAACCCAGCTCTCAAATTCATCTTTTTTATTTTCTAGAGAAATCCACCCCCAGCCAGTTTAGTTCTCCACTTGTAAGTGGATAGTACTGGTGTTTCACAACTCCAGCAATTTGCGTTTGTTCCTGTTGTCTAGTTACTGTTCTTCATGTTGTTTTTCTCTTCATGAAAGTTTCTTCTGAGTACACAAGTTTCTTTCCTACCTTTCAAAAATATCTTGTTTGATGGGCTGCCCTAATTTTTCTATGCATGTGATATTTGTCTTTTTTCTTGCCCTTGATATCTATTTATTGATAGAAAAGGGACTCCAAGATCAGTTCACTTACACAGCTATAAAGTGGATAACTGCACAAACGTTTGTGCAAATTCTGAGCACATCAAAGTTAAAATCCATCTTGGCTGTGTAGTAGAAACACTTTTTGTGGTCCTGTGAAAAGAAGTTTGTTAGTGTCTTTCGGCTTTTTCCCGGTTAGGAGTCGCCACAGCGGAACTCCAGTCTGCTAATGATTTGCAGTTGATTTTTACGTACCGGCTTGCCAGGCCTGATGCACAACCTTCACCGAAGGTATGCCCATTCACGCATGTCTCCACGCAAAAGACGCTCTAGCTGAGAGTCGAACCGGACAATGTCTTACTGTGAGGCGACAACGCTACCGCAGCACCACCACCACAGGTGGTCCTGTGAAAACAAGTACAAGGCAAGAATAAGCTGTGTGCAGTGCTAGAAAATACATATTATAGTCACAGTGCTTGTTGTTAATCAGTGCATGTGTTTAAAATTCATCATAATTTATTACATAAAAATGTAGGGCAACATTGTACTGTGGGGAAGTAAGGATTTGCAACTAGTGCATTGAATATATTTATTGATTTATTCAGTCATTTATCAACATTTGTTTCCTGGGAAAGTCTGACTGGGTGGAGACTTGGGGAGTAAAGCTTCACAGATACAAATTTACAAAATAACTCTACAGGAATTGAGACAAAGCAAAGATAACACTAATGTTCGTATGAGTCAAGGTAGGAAGAATAAACACTCACAATACTCTGACAGTGCATTCACCATTTTTGACAGTACATTTGTTACTATTGCACTTGTAATTACAGACTAAGCAAACATAATGACATTGCTAAATATTGAATAGATAAAATGCAGTAACAGGCTAAGATGATCGTAGCTTGGAGATGCTGTGCTGGTGTCGGTAGGGGGCAAGAGTGAAGGAGACATGGGGTAGAGGGTAAGAGAGAAGGAGGCATTAAAGTGAGGGAGTATGAAGGCCAGTGGAGTATCTGTGGAGAGTCAGGGAGATTGTGTGAAGAGATAGAGCTGGAAGATGGGAGAGAGAAAATGTGAGAGAAAAATGAGAAAGGAGTGAAGTGCAGGGGTAGAACCTAAAAGGAGTTATTAAGGTTATAGGTTAAGATTAACCTGGAGTTGAGCAAGTGCAGGACCAGTAGTCTATTAGGTGTTGCTTTAACTGTTGTTTGAAAGGCTTTGGCTTGGAAATACCTTGTAAGAGTTGTTGGACATAGTTTCACAATTTTGATACATGACAGGAGAACAGACAGTCACCTGCTAGGTTTTTGGATTTGGTCACGTTTAGTAGCAGTTTGCCACCTGAGTAAAGTGCTCTATTTGGTACTAAATGCTGGAGAATATGGGTCAGACTGTCGCATTTCTCTGGAGTGTAGAGTAGGGTATGTGCAATAGTTATTTGTGAGAGCTTTAAGGAGTTAGGGAATTCTGTCCAGAGTTGTCTATTGAGACTGAGGCCTTGGTGAGCTTTGTCGGGTAGATTAGAGGCAAATTTTGCTATTTTATTATGGCATTGTTTAAGTTGTTGTGATTGCATTGTTGGTAAGTTAATGACCATGGGGGCACCATATAATAGTGTAGGGAGAAGACATGTGTTAGCTATATAAGTTTTTGAAAATAATGAATGGTTGTGGTCTGCCCATCTATTTATAGCCATTAGAGGCTGGCCTGGATGAGAGACTGTTCAGATTTGATCCCATACAAGAAAAGAAGGCCATGAGTAAAGGTGGTAACCATTTGAAATGTCGGGTCCCAATACAGCCAATCCCAAAATACTGAGATTGAAAGTTGAAAGATTGGACTTACATATATTAAGTCTGAGATGCCATTTCATGGAATATTCCCTTTTCTCCAAAGTATGGAGATCTTAGAGTTGGTATACATATATATATATATATATATATATATATATATATATATATATATATATATATATATATATATATATATATATATATATATATATATATATATAGTTTAGAGGGGGTATTCCCCCAGAAAAAGAAGTTTAAAAGAAGTTTTAAAGGAAAAGAGCAATTTTCAAGATTTGCTCTTCTCCTGTGTTTTTGGTTTTTTTCTTTCCAGCTTGTCAGCACTAGGCATTTCAGTCGGGAGCCAGTAAAGGCTCATTTAAAATAGGATACAGGAGTATGGCTAATGATGAGACAGAAAAAGAAATGAACTTCTCAGTGGTACATGGGGTCAGATGAATCAGATAGCTTTTAAGGATTGGAATGGAAAGCAGAATGAAAATATGATGTGAGCGAGTCATTTGGTCCCAAGAACATAAGATGATCAGATGAGGCTAATCAGATAACATTTTACCCCATCTAAAACAGAAATATTGTGGTGTTGTGGGGATGAAAGTTGTACTATGATGTTTCAGTTGAATGAACAATACTCCTTTGCATAAATAAACTAATTCCACATTCATACAACCGTGTAGAATAGTGAAAATTCAAAAATACTTTCAATAATAGCATGTATACAAATAGAAACTCTACCTGCAATGAGTCTCTAAGGAAAACTAAGATTGTGAAGGTGCAGAATGGAGAAATATACTCAATGAGTTAAATCTCATCCAATTTAAGCTTAATTGAAGGTAAAGGAACCCACAATAGAGGGTGCTGTAGGTAAGAAAATGAGCAACTTGGGTTAGTTGTTGTTTATCTCTAGACTATACATGACATGCCTTTGCAAATGCATGTGTGCATAAGATTGTGAAATATGCTTAATAATAAAAATATACAAAATAACAGAGAAAACTGTGGTACAGCAGTAGCATTGTCTCCTCAGAGTAAGAGATTCTCCAGTTCAATTCTCGGCTGTGGTGCCTTCTGTGTGGAGTCTGCATGTCCTCCCTGCATTCGTGTGGGTTTCCTTCAGGTGCTCCAGTTTTCTCTCATGTTCATAGGTTCATACTAGGCTATCTGCCCTAGGGCATTTATAAGCCTAGCCAGAATGTGTTTGGCTTTCGTCACCCATTTTAAATTTATTTTGCTATGCCCTTTTTCGAGGTTAGTATACTGTGCCTCTGTCTAACAGTGACACAGAAGTGATACCCGGGGTAAACCTACGATCTCCCATCCACTCATTAAGATTCCTCTTGAAGAGAGTCAATGAGGGACTCTGCCTAACCTGGACTGGGATTTTATTCCAGAGTGAAGGGAGCCTCTGGGTTATGAATCTGTCCCTCCAGCATGTCCTATTTATTTCAGTGCTGAGGTTCAAGTCTCTCGAGCGCGTAGCTCGATGGGATTTGGATTTTCTGAGGTGCAGCATGTCCATTAATTCCGGGTTGGACATGGCTTTATACGTCAGGCACAGATCGCCTCTGAACAGGCGGTATGCCACTGAGTAGAGCTGGAGTTTCTTTAACAAAGTTAAAGTCCATATGCATGTTACAAAGACATGCATATGGACCGTTTCTCCACAGGCCGATGCTGAAAATTAGTTTCATTCCAAGACAGACTTTCCCAATAAACAAATGTTAAATAAATAGGTTCATAGGATGGTACTACGCTATTGGCCCTAGGGCCTATACAAGCCTAGCCATAACAATTCCCTGGCTATTTCTTCCCACACTGCCTACTTCCCTGGACCCCTATCTAGCAGGGTGACTGATGTGATCCCTGGGGTGAATTTCCTATCTCCCATCCAATCATCAAGGTTCCTTTTGAAGAGGGCCAAAGAGGTGCTCTGCTTGACATGTATGGGCAGTCTATTCCAGTGTCAAGGGAGTCCCTGGATCAGGAACCTATCCCTCCAGCATGTTTTGTTTATTGTGCTGACAAGGTTTAGATCCCTGGAACATGTGGCTCTGAGGGATTGGGATTTCTTTAAGTGTAGCATGTCCAACAGCTCTGGGTTTGACATGGCCTTGTATGTTAAACAGAGATCGACTCTGAGTAGACGATATGTGACAGAGTATAGCTAGAGTTTTTTAAGGCGTTCAGCATAGGGCATATACTTTAGGCCTGTGATTCTTTTAGTGAGGTATTTCTGCGGCCTGTCCAGTTGCTGCAGATGTCTTGAGAGGTACATACCAAATGGGGCATTGTATTCTATAATGGGTTTAATGAGGGATGAGTACAGTGGGACAATGACCACCTTTTTTCTGGATGAAAAGCCCTTAGTGATGAGGTGTGCCACATAGAAGGATTTCCTGACTGTTGTGGTGATGTGGTTATCGACGGTGAGACTACTGTCCACCTGTGTCCCTAAGTCTCTTATCACACTTTCAGTGTTTATTGTACTGCCACCTATGTGGTAATTTGGGTCCCCTTCAGCTTGCCAACATTCCAGAATGCCCACAACCATATGGCTGGCACCATATGGTCGACATTCAGAATGCTGTCAATGCAAAGCCGGCATCTCACTATAGTGCGGAATGGAAAGATTTCCATTCCTGCACTGTAGTGCGATCTCGGAGTAGGTATATTAAAGTTTCTGGGGGTGTGGGGGGGAGTGCCTCCCACAAGGGGTACAGGGGGGGCATAGCTCCCCTGCTAACAGTTGAAAGGAAATTTTATTTTCCTTTTCTATGGACCTCTCACAATGTCAGAATTCTGAATGTCGATTATATGGTGTCGGCCATATGGTTGTCAGCATTCTGGAATGCTGGCATTGTGTAGGAGATCCGGTAATTCATGGGTACATGTTTTTCCCAAAGGGGATAACTATACACTTCTTGGCATTGAGCTGGAGCCCATGGCTCTGGCATCAAGCATCTGTTTCTGTAAGGCCATTTTGTAGAGTATCCACATCATTTGGTGATTCAATAATGGCTCCCAGTTTGCAGTCATCTGTGAACTTTGTTAGCCAGAGTCCCTTAGTGTTGGCCTGTACTTCAGAGAAGTAGATGCCAAACAAGAGCCGTCCCAGGACTGAACCCTGAGGCACTCCACTTGTCATGTGTCTGTTGCTGGATTTGGAGTCAGCTACTTTTAAGTGTGGGTTCTGTCCGTAAGCCAGTTGGCAACCCATTGAGTGACGTAGGGATTAAGGCCCAGCTTAGTAAGTTTATCTATGATTCCAGAGTGGGGGATGGTGTCAAAGGCACTGACGATGTCCAGATAGGCTGTGTTGACCATCTTACCCTCGTCTATGGCTCTGGAGACTGATTCGAAGAAGTCAATCAGGTTCAGGAGACAAGATCGGCCCTTCACGAACCCAAACTGGGTAGTGTCCAGTATTTGAAGGTTGCCAATGTCTTTGTTTATAAGTTCCACGGTAATACATTCCATGGCCTTGCAGATCAGGCTCATCAAACTGATGGGGCAGTAGTTTCCAGGATCCAAGGTGAATCCCCCCTTATGGAATGGGATATCTGTAGCTGTGCACCACTCAGTGTTCATGAAGCCTGAGGTGAGGGTATGATTAGACATGACACTTAGGTGAGATGCCAGTTCATTTTGCAGTCCATGTAGTACACAGCCCGGGATGTCATCTGGTCCCATGGATGCTGTATTCTTAGCTTTGGAGAGCGCATTTTTTACCTGTATAAATAAAATAAGAATTATTACAAAAAATTTACCTCTGACACTGCTATGAGTGATAAACTCTTAGAGCACTAAATCTGGACGAAGCCTAAAATTATGGGGAGAAAATGCCTAAAATAGGAACAGATTTTAAGCATTGCTCTTATAAACTTACAAATTTGCTCAACTAACATGTTTTGTGTTTGCATGAATTTTTCTGAAAGATATAAAGTCTGAAACTTAAATCTCTACCATTATTTCATGACTTTAGTCTACAGTGATTTACCTGAAAACTACAAATTTTGAGGAAAAGACCAAAAATATAAGCACAAATATGGACATTCTGTGAAAATCTGGGGAAGTAAGATGTATGAATGTGTCCCTATCATTTGGAACAAGTCCATAATGAAGAAAGCAGAAGAGAAAGGGTAAAAAAATCTGCCAAACTGTGCATGCAGCTTATATAATTTAGGAAACTTGGAAAGCATTTTGAAGAGTAGCTTGAGATTTTCTTGAGAATTAATTTAAAATGTGAAGCTATATGGATATTTGAAGGAAGCTCATATGAAGCTACTGTAGCCTGTGTTTAAGAAACTAGGTGTTGGGAATAATCCTGCCTGTTTGTTATAGAGTTTTAGTACAGCTTCTATTTCAATGCTCATTGAGATTGATAGGGATGTTATATGATGCGAGGGTGAGTAAATTGGTGGTAATGTAGATTAAAGTATGGTTGGAGAGGAGTATTCATGTAGTGAGGCAGAGATGTGCCTTTCTTATTAAGAGATGATCTATAAGTTAGTAACTGAAACTAATGCATTAGTATTGATCAGTAAATTATTTCATAATTTCTTGTAAACAATGAAAGGTACTGTCTGCCATCCCTTTCTATCTGGAATGATGTCAGATAAATCATCTGGTTTGGTGTTGGACTGAAACACCCTTTAAAGATATTCTGAAAATCATTTTCTATAGAATTAGTAACAGCACTGACTTGAGCTATTGTGGTGTTTCTTCTTTATTTTTCCCTGAAGTCTGTGTGTCATTTATGCTGGTGCTAGCTGCATTGGTCTGATTTGTTCCTATAGGATTATTACCAGCTCCTACACCCTGACTCCCCATCAGTGCAATATTTGCACTACGTTTGAAAACAATACACTAGTATTAATTACATTCTGAATAATATTTACATCTGAAATCATACTGATAACATCAGCTTGAGGTACTGAAGATGTTTCCTCTAAGTTCTGTCCTGAAGCCTGCATGTTGAGTGCACTGGCTCTATTTACATCAGGCTGCAACGTAACTTTGAATTTTGAAGTATATGTGCTGTAGTATTTACACTAATTTCTAAAGACTGTTAACTAGAATCTCTTAAAATTTGCATATCATTTAAATAAGAAACTATATCAATATCAAAACCTGAAGACAAGACTGCCATTTCTGTAGAAGTTGATGTACAGTATGCTGTAGAATATAAGGAAGTATTTCCATAACTTCACTCCCAACAGCTTGCTTCTGTTTCTTGACCTGTTTGTGTCTGGGGATCCTTAACTTCCCTTAGCTGATAACATTAAAATTTGCATTTCTTTAGCACATTTTACTATTAGATTGCTCACATTTCTGTTTTACCTAACTTTTAACTTTAAAGAAAACAAGCACTTGGGTTTCTACTGCACAAGTCTTTATACTTTTTTGAAAATTACTGTCTGGCTTAGCTATAAAATAAATTATAGTAAAAAAGAGAATACTTGGTCAAGGATTGTTGTATAAGTGTCGATTTGGTGGGAAGTCATCTCACAACGTCTTCGAACTTCCACTTGTAAGGATTCCCCTGTCTCTCCAATGTCACATTAATACCTTGCAGAAACATCTTCCTTGGAGATTCTGTTTCTGCCCTCTGAAGTAATCTTTCTGAAGTAACAATGCAGTTGTTTACTATGTATTCTGTCTGCTCATTACTACCTTATCTCATAAATTCATAGATGGTCACTAGGCTTACAACCCAGAGGGCCTTTGTAAGCCTAGAAGGTTTTCCTAAAGAATAATGATGTCCAAATAGGACACTGAGGGCCAGGCATTTATAAGCTACCTCTGTCCATAAGGGACATGGGTGGCAGGCCTGGTGTAAATTTCCTGTTCCCCATCCACTGGTCTAGGTTGCACTTAAATTGGGTAATAGACAAACTCAGCTTCACATATATTAGAATCCTGTTCCATAAGAGGGGCAGTCTCTGGGACACACATCTGTCTCTTCACCATATTCTGTTTAAGTCACAGGCAAAATTCAGGCCCTTATACCTTGTATTGCTGGTAATGTTTGACTTATGAATATGCAGGAGATGCATAAGTGTGGGGTTTGTGGCTGCATTGTAAGCAGGCATGGTTCACCCCTTAGCAATCTATAGGAGACTGAGAAGAGGGAAATGGCTTTAAGGAAGTTTGCATAAGGCAGGTTTGTTACACCTTGTATTATTTTTATAGGGAACCTCTGACCTCACTCTAGTTGCTGCATATGCCTGGTCACGTACATACTGAAGGAAGCATTGTACTCTGATTGGTCTGATAAGGGTAGAGTATAGTGGGATAATGACTTCTTTGGACATAGATGCCATGCCCTTACTTATAAGTTGTGCAACATAAAAAGATTTATTCACCACTGTGGCCATATGGTGGCTGAAGGTAAGGCTACTCTCTACATGTGTACCCAGATCCCTGACCACTAGGTCAACTCTTAGGGGCGCATTATCAATATGGTAATTAGCCAGGATGATTGACTTCCCAAAGGGTACAATCATGCATTTCTTAGCACTGAGTTTAAAACCATAGCTTTGGCACCATTTGTCAGTCAGAGATACGTATTTTTGAAGAATGCTGCTGTCTGCAGAGGGGTCATTGATAACCCCAGCTTCCAATCATCTGCAAACTTAGTCAGCCATAAACCATCACTGTTTGCTTCCACTTCAGAGAAATAGATGCCAAAAAGAAGTGGGCCAAGTAGAGTCCTGGGAGACTGGACTCTTGGTGGATGTGGTCTCACCTATATTGACCTCCTTGGTTTATCAGTGAGCCAGTTGTCTATCCAGTGAGTGATAAAAGGGTTTATACCTAATTTAGTGGGCTTGTCTATAATGCCTGAGTGAGGTATTGTATCAAAAGCCTTGGTCAGGTAAAGGTAAGCTGTTTGCATAATCTTGCCCTCATGTATTGCTTTGGTGACCCCTCAAAGAAGTCCACCAGATTTAATAGGCATGATCTTCCTCTAACAAAGCCAAACTGTGATGGGTCCAGCATTTGCAGGTTACATATGCCTTCATTCATCATGGCCATAAGGCTGGTCAGACTTATGGGTCTGTTTTACCTGGATGAGTAGTTGGACCTCATTTGTACATGGGAATGACTTTAGCCATCTTCCATTCCTTGGGCACAAAACCTGACAGAAGGTTCCAGTTGAAAAGTGATTCAATTGGACCACAGTGGGTCATATTTCATGGTATTTAATATGTTTCCTGACATTTTATTGGGGTCAATCAATGCAGTGTTTTTGGCCTTGGAAAGTGCATTGAAGACCTGTTCCCTAGAAATGGTTGGGGGGATTGTGGTATGTGGTATTTCCTTTAGACAGTCAGGGTGGGGAGTGGGTGGAAAAATTGGAGCTGAACCTGTCAGCCAAAAGGTTCGCAATAGCCTCCTGTTCAATGTAGGTGATGCCATTTACAAGAAGTGCTGCACATTGTTGCATATTTCCCTTGAGGTTATGGACATAGCTGTAGAAAGCATTGTGGCTGTCCTTCGCCTAAGAAGCTATTTTTTCCTCAAAATTAGTCTTTGAAGTATTAATTAACCCTCTTAGCTGCCTGCTTAGATTGGTTGTTTTTTTTTTTTTAGTATGTTGGGCTTTGTTCCTCATACATTTGTCCAAGATTTTTTTCTTTTGCTGTGTAACTGATTCATACTGTGATTCCACTAGGGTGACTTGCCTTATGAGTTTGTCTTATTCTTAATATGAGTGTATGCAGCTTGCTCTATATAGCTATCAATATGGCTATCAGCAATTTTGTAAATAGCTCAGCATATGCTATGCTGTTTAGTGTGTTTGATGATGCTTAGAATTTAGCTACGGTATCATTTAGTAAACTGAGGTTAGCTTTGAAACAGTTCCTAAAGATTTTTGGTTTCACTGGGTCTCTGGATTTAATTTTATTTCAAGCAATACTGGTTAGATCTGATGAGTGAGGACATTACATTGTGTGAGAAACATCATTCCCCCATGTTTGTGAGTACAATGTCAAAGATGTTTGTATCCCTGGTAGGAGAATACAACAGATGTTCTAAGATGTTGGTATTTTAGGAATCATGGGTCTTGTGCATTACAAGTGGTGTAGGATTCCCAATGTATAGAGGGGTAGTTGAGATCATCCATGAAGATTGTATTGGGTTGAATGGTAAAGGACTCTAGTACATTGAGGTAAGTAGTATCGGTTTCCTGGGACATGGAAGGGTACCTATATGTTGCAAAGATATGGCACGAGACCCTGTTTATGGTGAGTTGCACATATATGAGTGATGGGGGTCATACACTTTAACTACTCAAGATGTGAGGTTGTTTTTAATATTGAATGAGACTCCTCCACCTTTGTTTCCTCCTGTGCAGTAGCTGGTCTGAAGGTGTGAAAGGCATTGTAACCTTGCACTGCGGGTTTACTCTTTGTGACTTTAAACCATGTCTCCATTACTACTCAGATGTCAGCACTCTCCAGGGAGAGGAAGGCTTCCAGGAAGTGGACCTTTTTGCTAAGACTTCTAGCATTGAGCAGTGCCACCTTCATGTATTCCTTTGTAGGTTCAGTTAAGTCAGGAGGTTTATCAGTTTGGCTTTGCATAAAATAGGCACTATGGGAGTGGAAAAGGTCTTTGCCAATATCTGAAAGCCTAGAGGGGATAAGTGTAGACCATCTCTAGCAAACCAGTGAGGTCTGTCAGCAATGTCCTCCCAGGCTATCAAAAATTGTATCTCCTTGAATTGACATCAGAAGCTAAACCAGTTATTACAGTCAATCATTTTCTATCAGTAATGTGGTATTATCCTTGGAAAAAAGTAGTATGCTGCTCAGCATACCTCTCAACTGTAGAGACTTTTGCAGAATGTCTGGATTTTTGCTTCCAATTTTTGGTGCATTTTTCATAAAATTGTGGTTTTCTGGCACAACCTACCCCCAGAATACCTTAAATTATCAGCTACAGCCATATCCTACCCCATTACTATACTATTAAATAGGTCAATTCAGGAATCATATATGCCCACCGTCTGGAAGAAAGTATACATTCTTCTCCTACATAAAGGTGGTGATACCTCTGACACCTCTAGCTTCCATCCTATTGCTATATTATCCCCCATTTCTAAAATCTTATAAAAATGCATATACTCCCAGCTCCAGCTATACATTCTGAAGAATAATCTTCTAACTCCCTGCCAACATGGTTTCCTCCTCATTCGTAGTGCTAACACTGCTCTCCTATCATTCACAAATACTGTTAACGAAGCACGTAATGAAGGAAAATTTGTGTCCTCACTCTTCCTTGATCTCTCTTAGGCATTCAACACCATCTCTCACACTCTTCTCCTCTCCAAGCTTTCCACTCTGGGCATGACCCCAACAACTCTACTCTGGTTTTCCAACTACCTGTCCAATAGAAAACAATCCACTAGATGGCTTAACTCCACCTCACCATTTCTAGAAACTCCCACTGGATTCCCTCAAGGATCTATATTAGGCCCTCTACTTTTCAGTATTTTCATCGACTTTCACTCTTGTGCTCCCAACAACTCTGTCATTCAATATGCATACGATTCAACAATAATTTGCACCTCCAAGACCATACCCGAACCACTTACAAACACTCAGAAAGCATTCTCTCCCATTGAAAACTGGATGACCAATAACCATCCTGCATTCAGTCCAAACAAAACTAAACTTATTCTCTTCACATCCAAGTAAACCACCATTATAAACAAATCAAACTTTAAAATCCACTCTCTAAACAAAACCACCTTAGAAGTTGTGTCACATACCAAACTGTTAGGTGTCACCATTGACAAAAGCCTAACCTTTGACCAGCACATCCATAATAACATTAAAAAAACCCACCAAAAGCTAGGAAATCTCTATAGACATAAACACTTCCTTACCCCCACTACGAAACAAACCTTGGCCTCTACCTTCCTTTTACCATCCCTACTATATGGTGCCCACCTTCTCACCAACATTTGCACATCCCTAAAAACCAGAATTGAAACCTGTTACAACAAAATCGCCAGATTTGCAGCTAGTGCCACCTACTCCTCCCGCCACTGTTCCTCACTTCTTTTACTCAAGTGTCTCAAAATACCACAATACCTTGTTCACCAACAACTCACTATTGCTCAAAAAAAAATATGCAAACCTCTGGACTGTCCAGCTCTTTCCTCCATTCTAACTCAATACTACCCAAACAGCCCGTTAGATCAACAAATGAAACCTTGCTGCTTGTCCAAAAATCCACACTCCCTGCTGGCCAAGCACTCTACTCTTTCTCCATCACCAAGTTCTGGAACAAACTCCCATCACCTGTCAGAGCCACTAGTGATGCTAGGTCCTTCAAAGAAGCCCTTCATCTTCATCTATCTGCCCACTGGCAATGCTTCTGCTCCACACCCCATATAACCTGACACCTATCTGTTCCTCTTTCACTTATACACATCCACCTTTCACACCATCAACACATTTTCTTCTATATCTTATAACTTATGTCTCATCCACTGTATTCTATAATTTGACATCACTTTGTTACTGTACACCATCCTCTACAATGTACAGTCTTCTCTCTCTTTGTATTTGAGTTTTATGCAATGTTATAGTCACAGCTGTTAAACTACTTTGTTGCATATGTAAACATTTTTGGGTTGCTGTAACTAATAGTTTTGCTCTACTCAGACTTGTAATTTAAACTGTATGTAGTACTCATGTCAATTTACTGTATGTTGCTTATGTCAGTATACTGTATATTGTTCTTATGTCTACTTGGAGCGTTTCTACCTAGGCCTCCACTGAAAATGGGCTCATTTTGGCCCATTGGACACTCCTGACAAACAAATGTAGAATAATAAAATAAGTAAATAATAAATGATTTCAGGTGCCTAATCTGTTAATATTTGCTGTCTGTTTCTATCTCTGTATGGTTATTCTGACATACAACAAAATCTTGGGAATCTGTGAGCTCTTCACATCTTACAATGTTTTCTTGGGAATGTGTGAGTTCTGCACTTCTTGTCCTTATCAGTTGTTTGGCCTTAAGGTTATTAGCTTTCCACTTAAACTGCCTTTACTGAAGCTACACGTAAAAATGGGAAATATAAAATGAAGATATAGAGGTCTGCTTCAAAATGGCTGCATTTCTAAGCCTATGCAAAGAGAATACCGTCTTTTATATATATATATATATATATATATATATATATATATATATATATATATATATATATATATATGAATGACATTGACATGAAAAAGGATTTTACAGTGTGCCTTCTCATGATATTTTAAAAATTACAGCAGTAGCACTAGATGTTAGAAATAAGTTAAAGATTCAGTAGGCCCAATCTAGTAGATGAAATGCTCACATCACGTAACTGGGAGGTTGGCATAATGGTTAAGATGTTTACATTACAGACATAAAGTGCAGGGTTTGATTCTCACATGGGGTAATTGGCTAGGCTTAAAATGGTACACAAGGGTAGTTAGCCTAATAATAATCAATGAACCTTGATAGTAATGCAGTTGCCTGTGGTTATATATGAACACAATACCAAGACATGCAAAACAGTAGAAAAACTCTCAACAATCATTAGAAAAAAATTGAAAAAAATATGGGCAGAAATAGTCATATAAAAAGTGTAGGTTATGGACAGAAAATAAATTCCATTTGTATGACAAAGAAAGGAGATTTTAGTTTGAGGAGATAGATGGCTGAAATAATTAATTGTGCAAGGATGCACAATGAGCAAAGAATGCAAAGAATTAAATAACTAGACAATCAAAAGATATTTCTTCGTATAATAAAAATTAGTATCTGGAGAGAAGAGTAAGCCAGTACTGTAGACAACTGAAATCAGGATGTTGGTGTAAGTCAGAAGATGGAGAGTAGTGAGAAATAAGGTAATGAAAGCATGAAAGTGCAAATATGGGGAGATATTCTAGTAAGTGAGGGAGAGGATAATGAAAGAAAGAAACTAGGAATGAAAGAATAGGAAGAGGAAGAGGGGTACTTGTGAAATAAGGGTTAAGAAACATAATAAGTTTGAGTGAAATGATCAACGAGGAAGAGAAGTAACCGGATAACATGGCTACAAAGTAGGTTTACATACTGTTGTGAAATTTCAGGTGTTTCTTTACATATAATGATAATTTTTATTTATATAAATTATTGTTTTGTTGGACTGTTAACCAGTGGACAAGTTATTTTGTTAATTAGAAGTGTTGAAGAAAAACCTTTTATTTTCTTTGGGGGTTATATGCTGAACATTTCACATACAGAAAATGACTTGTTAGCTTTTTGGATTACATTTTAAGTTGATCTGTGAATCTGTCTATATAAATGTAGATATTAAAGTAAACAAGATTCTTGGATACATGGCTAAATGATGTATTTCTAATGATAAAGACGTTACCTTACTGTTATATAATATGATGGTTGTTTCAAACTGAATGAGTCTGAACTGATGAGACTAAACAAAAGATGATGAAGAAAGCTCCATGGCTCTTGATACTGTACAGTGAAAAGAAACATTTAAATAACTTTGATTTGTTCCACATTGTAGGAAAAAAGAAATGGCTTGGCTGTTATGGGTCGATAAGTCCATAATGGCCATAATTAGATGCTTATGGGATTTAAAAGGAAGGCTGGAGGTGGATGGAGGGACTGGAAACTGCAAAAGGTTCCTTTAAAGTTGTTAGAATAATATTTTTCTCAAAGAAAGTGACAGAACCACACAATTATGTACATTCACAAATAGTAGAGGCAAGGAATGAAAATAATTTTTACCTATCATGTTTACTTAACCTAAACATAATCAGCTTCCTGTGAGAAACTGAGGGTGTGTCTTATACACTATTTGCTAAATACAAATGACTAGAAAGATATGCACAGAATATATGACAGCAGGACAGTAACAAGGTAGAAATAATATATCACAGCACCACTAATGTTTATTTCAAACCAACAGCAACATATGAATGGGAATACAACAATGCAGGATGAGAAACATGACAGATCAATTTAGTGAGAAATGCCAAATTCTCTAAACCTGATAAACCTGATAAAGGATGTGGAGATGACAGTTCCCCTGATACAAAATTGGCATAGGTATCATTGCAGTTATACAGACATACAGCTGCATTTTGCTATATTGCCATTTTACACTATGTTTTATGGTACATAGATGTGACTAGCAAAATAATCTCTTGTTTATCCCAAGTAGGCAAAACATTATAGAAACAATATTGTGGCACCAGAAATAGGGACCTGGTGATACTTCAAAGGCAGCACATAGAGTAGCACACATAGATTTACTCCTCTGTTAACCGTGACTGCAGTTAGTTGTGCTCGGTTTCAAATTGTCCCTTTCTGTGCTCACAGAAAAACATTGTGGGTAGCTGGGATGTACAAACTGCTGATTTGTATGTGCAGTGATTAACATCTGAAAAACATGCAGCTGAGCATGGATAGTCTGCAGCTGCAAATGAGCAGGCATAGCATGTTGGCACACACTGCAGGATACCGGGGCTGCATGGAAGTATGATACAAACTCCTTATCAGGCTGAGAAAAGTTAGAATCATATCTGACACAGGATCAGAGGGAAAAGCATGCTGACATCACCAATCACCATCTTACCACACATTTTGGCAAAGGGGTAAGTGTTTTGCATCTGCTTTAATTTGTACTTCAAGTGAAATGGAGGCCTGGGTTGTCAGTTTACAGATATTTATAGGAAGATATGATTCTATCACTCATCTTCCTCCATCTAGCCTACAAACACTTCGACATGTATGTGGCATTCCTGTAGTAGTTGATTGTATTGAATCCAGAACACCAGATTCATGGGCACATCATTAGTCTCCTGTGCCTATGAGCATGGTGTGCCAGGTACCAGATAGTACAGCTGATGAACACACTGTTTTACAGATGGCAGGAACATCTGATTGCACTGCAGGGCAACATCACAGGGTGGCCATGTCTGTGGCATTACCTGTCCTTAACACTACACATGACCACTGTTATGGACATTAGAGAAGCACAGCATGCTTCAAAGACCTTTAGCTACAAAAGTTTGAAACCTTATCCATATACTCTGTCTCTCATAGACTCCTGGAGGGAGACTGATGCCTTGCATTCTGTGCTTTAAAGACCTAATCCTCCAGAATCTCTTGCACTTCCATAAGACAAAGTGCTGCACTAACACCCAAACTAAGGACTTAAATCTCCACCATCATATAAAGTAAATATGCTGGAGGGAGAGATACATTACCAAATGTTTACCCCATCTATGGAACAAGTTGCCTTTAAATGTAAAACAGAATGATACACTCACATCTTTCAAGACAAACCTTGAGAATTGTATGGACATCTGTAAATTCATTTGGGCCTGAACTCTTTGTCCTTCTGGCAGTGGGGTGTGAATCATAAGGGTTGGCATTGGCATGGTGTAAATGGTTTCTAGACTTACTTGCCATGTAATTCCCATGATCCTTTGATGGCATGAAATATGAGTGCCTATGCATGTAGACCACAGATCTAATCAAATCTGCAGGAAGGATAATATTTAGCCCAACAGTCTCTTCACAGTCCAGTCCAGTCCAGTAATATTTGCTAGCTTATTTTTTTTTAACAAATACATGTTGGGAGCAAACAAAAGAGAAACCATTTCATAAGTGCAAAACCTTCTATTGGGTATCACTTTCTTTAAAACAAATGCACGTTGGAATGCAGAGAAATGTAGGCAGAAACTAATCTTTTTAATAATTTCTAACACAGATGGCAGCTCAGTGCAGATGATTAAGGTTATCAGCTGCCAGGGATCTTCCTCCTGTTTGATTTTCTTCACCTTCCATTTGCTATTTGTATAACTCAGAGTAAGTCATTTCAAGTGTTTTCAGGTTCCCATGGAAAGAATCTTGTGCCTAGTGAGATTATTCATTTACCAAAGGAATAATAAAACTATGTCAGCATTATCAACAATGTTTTCATTGTATATGCAGTAATACTTTGAAAGAGTGAATACCTGTATGTTATACTTCATCACTAAACTAAAATATGCATTACAGATGCAGTGAAGTACACAACATTGTTAATGGATTAAAAGAGTAAATATCAACTCTTAATATCTATGATATTTTCACTTTTTTAGTTATTTATACTTTGTTAACCAGCTTAACTCTACTTGGAAGTCGATTTTCAGAGGAGGCCACAGTGAAACAGCCTCAAGAAAATACAATAGAACAAAAGGCTACAATTTAAATGCACAGAAAAAAGAAATATACAATATATAAATACACATACACATGCGCGCGCGTGCGCGCACACACACACATACACACACACACACACACACACGCGCGCACATGCATACATACAAGCATAAACAAACATACAAATATACACACACACATATATATACATTTTGGTAGTGTCTGTGTGTGTGTGTGTGTGTGTGTGTGTGTGTGTGTGTGTGTGTGTGTGTGTGTGTGTGTGTGTGTGTTGTGTGTGTGCATGTGTGCGTGTAGAAGCAACAAGTTTAGAACTGAAAGTAAGAAAGAGAGTATAAATTAGGAAGAGAAACTGTATCTGTAAGTTTATATAATTTGGAACACAGGACACTGGCAGAATATGTACTTTGCTTCTCAAAACATCATGATTAATAATATTAGGTCTTCACTAATTCTAACAGGAAAAAACACATCAGCACCTTCTGTTTTCGTAGGCTGAGTTGATTATATCAAAAAACATAATAAGCATTGCACATTCACATTCAGAATGTCTAAACAGGCAAAAGGATGTAGACTGATTTAAAGTAAAAATGACAACTAAAAATGCTTAATGTTTTCTTAGTGTTTATTTATGTCCACTAGCATTTTAATTGTTTAGAAACATGGCTTATAAGTAATTTCCTACAAAATTGAGCTATTCAAAACTAAAATGAAGACGGCACCATAATAAGTACTAGAAACTCTTACACGTGTTATGGAAAAGTAGCCATGAGTCACTATTTCATGAAAAGTCGAGCTATAGACTTATTTTATATAATCATCATTTAAATGTCATTTATTATACTGATGCAAACTGTGCATAATGCTGAATTTTCTTAAGACTAGAAGGCATTATAACATATAGCTACAGTAATAAACAATACTTTTGTGTGGAAAATATTTCCACTGCCAGGTCTCTGCATTGTCATAATGTGCATACTTTGGCATCACAGTGGGAGTTCCTTAAGTGAAGCCACAACAAACAGTAGAAAACTGTCTCACTTCAAGCCCACTTCAAAGTCATTTTCCCATAAGAGATTGCCAGGGGCACTGAGGTACATTAAATGGTAAACATCACTAAAGACATTGCTTGGCTCCATTACTACAAAAGATATATGCTGCAGTTTGTGAAACGATCTATCCAAATGCCTAATGAGGTCATAAGTAGATAATTAAGTCTCATAATTTTTATCTTTACTGACAAATGTAATCAGACACAGGATTTGTTTTCTAACTTTTAAGCGATTATTAGGTAGCATTAACATTAATAAACCTATATGCACTTTTCACCAAGCAATCTTTTTGTTTCTTTTCTTTTGTCATCTAGGTCACCATTCTCATTACGGAATACTATTTCTTTTCATATTTGTATAGCATGATACACTGGGCATTAGAAATGAAAAACAAACTGGTCTTGCCTTATTTTTGTTATTTAAACCACTTTTTTATAATGAAGAATACCTGGTATAGCTTATGTTGGAGGCATACTGACTACTTTTACTAGGTGACCCAAAGAAGCTGTCCTGACTCTTCTCAACCCAAACCTAAGGTTTTCCTAGCCACTCTGTAACACAGAGAGATAATACCCTGACCACAGCCCAGTTGATACAGGTCCAGTTAGTTATTTGGATGACGAGAGGTTGCGTATGCCCATCCTGGGGTGAGGTAGGCATGTGCATCGGCACAAAAAGCAATTGCAGCATCTTGGCAGAGGCAGGGAAGCCAGTCTCGATGTGCTACAGCTGAGGTGCAGAGCAGCTTATTGATGTCAGCTCCTTGTAAAATTGAGTTTGAAGCCATATGCCCATTGTGTGATCCCCATGGATGTTGCAGGGTACATGTCAGGGAAAGAAACATGGGGTGGGCTTAAAGATAGAAACCCTGCCTGCTGGTAAGCTAGAAAGCATGACCCCCTCCAGGAGACAATTAGATTCCTTGATGGCCAAATGAAAATTTAGTATTAGTCCAGGGGTAGATTAGACTGCTTGGTAGATCTAGTGAAAGACATGGGCACTGAGAAAGCTGTGAAGATGATAAGTGGAGAAAATGAGTGCAAAAAATGTAAGTCCTCCTGAATTATCCAGCTTTACCATCTAATTAAAGCTCTACCCTGTGAAGGAACCATTTTATGCACCCACTTCAAATTATCTTTTTTAGCCAATAAGCTCTGTCAAGGACTCTCTTCTATATTGAAAGATATTTCTACTTAATTCAGATTTACACCCCATTTTAAAGCCTACTTTGTAAAGCAAGGAGTATGTAAATGCCTTCCCTCACACCACATCACATAATTGCACAAAACTTACTTACCCACCTACCTTTTATCCGGCATTCTTGTCCTTACTCACACCTGAGTCTATGTACACAGAAATCTCTTTTGCTTTGAACCAAAAAACTTCTTGTTTTGCCATAATCCTGCTGAATTCTATTATCCTTTAGTTCGATAACCTTTGGTACAATATAATATATCATACCACAATTCATATTTTATTGTTTGTACCCTGTATTTAAAGTTATATAGCACTGTCATGTTGTTTAATGTATTCTTTGCATTTTATGACATTCATGTCGTATGATGCACCATTTATTGCCTTTATGCATACTGCGCTGAGCTGATAAGTGACCGTCACTGGTAAACAAACAAACATACATTAACTAATTAACTATTTATTTATTTATTGATATTTGGTAACTGGGAAAATCCAACTGGATCAGAGAACCCATTTTCAGTGGAGGCCGGGGAGAAAAGCTCCAACAATGTTGTTCAAAAAAGTTCGACAAAATGCCCAAACATAGTAAAAACATGTATAGAAATGCACAGGTATTACTTAACTAATGAACTAAATGGTCAGCATAACTGAGCATGCAGATGGTGACATGCCAATAAACAGAGGGTTTTTTCCTATGCTTCAGTTTTCACTTCATCACCATAGTATAATACTAAGAGTATTGTTGTTATTGCAGTCATTGTCCTGTCAGTTTCTTGACACCTTCTACCTTCACTCATGAAGAAGACCTGAATATACTTGACTCATCTGTTCACCTAGCTGCTCCTCTTTACTGCTTCCCTGCAGAGCACTGTGACTTCAATTTGGGTGTCTTGATTTTCATCCCAGACATGTTGTACTTATTGGAGACCACACTCACCATCTACATTACTAATGCTCAACTGCCTTGTGAGGCTAAATGCAGGGCACTTGGAATTTTTCCAACCAATCTTCCCAAGATACCTCATCAAGTAACTTATTGACTACATTTGCCACTGTAATAAATAGATTTAATTTGTTAAGTTTAAACAGCAGCCTCATAAACCACCTGAAATAATTTGTACAGACGCTGAAATCTTAAAACCACCATTCTGAATTGGAGAATTTCAGTCTTAAGATTTTTACAGCATGTGACAGAAACCTTAGCCTGAAAACATCTGTCTATTAACTAGTCTTTACTGCAATTAACTGAATGTTTATTAATGGTCTGTGTAGTAAGCTTAAGAATGAAGTACAGTAGAGAGTCGATTATCTGAATGTCGATTATCCGAAACATCAGTTATCTGAACCAGACTTCCAAAGATTCTGGGTAGGAAAAAAATCATAAAGTCTGAATATGTAAACATTATATGTATTTACTTGAGCATATTTTTTGAGCTTGTAGCCAGCTCGTGTGTAAAACATATTCTTTATTTTCCACTGGAATCACTGAATGGTTGAAATGTGTATTCTTGGGTGGAGAAACAAACAAGATTTTATCTGAATTACCCTAGGTCCCAATTTGTTCATATGATCAACTCTCTACTATATTATGAAAAAAGATCCAGTTAAAAATCTTTGCAGTAATTAAATTATCCACATGTATGTATCAGGTAAAAATTGAAGACAGAAAGTGCATGTTGATCAGACATGACTTTTTATTTAGATGTGGATGTCATATACTATTCAAGCGTGGGCTGTCTTGTTTAGAGCTGGAATGTATTTCTTAAATAATTTAGTGGGCTGTCTTGTTTAGAGCTGGAATGTATTTCTTAAATAATTTAGGAATGGTGTTGCAGATGCTATTTCTGCCAAGCTGATCATGCTTGTAGTTAGTGTTTAAAAGGTGATCTTTAGAAAATTAAAATAAAATAAAATGCACCAAGTTAGCGCACAAATATACGTTTGTTCAAAAATAGAAAAATAATAAAAAATAAAATGGTTAGCGCTTTCACAACTATACTAGTTGCTTCATCAGACACAGTAGTTTAACATAATAAAGCTTATATAAAAGATGCAATAAAGTCAGCTGACAATCCAATAGTCACATGTTCCAATGCTTATAAATGTGTAACATTAAATATGTAAATGTAAATATGCATAACAACATAAATAAATATGCATTAATATACTAATAAATGGTTAAAACATTACTATAAATATAAAAAAACTTAGTTAAAATACTTAACGAAATATAATAATATAATAATTCCAGTGCTTCAATGGTCTGGCTTTTAAAAAAGGTTTTAAGGAACTATTTCCATTCAAACAAGGATATTTCTCAGCATTCAGCTTAAGAATCCATTTTTGTTCTATGCTTTCTGTAGTATTTTCTAAGTCACCTCCCCATATAGTTAAAAGGACACGTTAAATAACAAAAAACTTAAAAGTATGAGACAAATCAGTTTTTCTAACATAATTTGCCAGTGTACTTGTCTCTTTACAATTATTTATATCTCTAACATGCTCAATGATCCTGTCTTTCAGGACCCTATTAGTTTTTCCTACATAATATGCAAAACATTTTTGACAGAAACAAAAATACACAACATTAGCAGTTCTGCAATCAGCATAGCTATAACTGGTTATAGTAAATTTATGTAGAGGATGAATAAATGTCTTGTTGCTATGAATATATTTACATGCAGTGCAATGTCTGCATGGAAAAGTACCAACACGTGTAGAAAAATCAAATCTATTAGGATCTGTTCTATAACATAAATGTTGTTTTAAAGACTTGTTATTCCTGAAAGAAAATAACGGAGTTTCACTTGATTATATTAGTCAACTCTGGTATTTCTTGAAGTAAATGCCAGTTTCTCTTTATAATCTTTGTATATTCATTAATATTGCTAGAATATTGAAAAACTGCTTGAAAATGATTAGTGTCTGCAGTATGAGTATTTATGTCTTCTCTATCTGTCATAGTTATAAAATAAGGTCTGCATCTGCTTTCTCTTAATTTCCATGCTTCAGTGATAGTCTTGTCTATCTCTCCTGTCACATAGCCCCTATCTAAAAACTCTGACTTCAAATTTGCAAGGGCTGCTTTAGCATCATCGTCCTTATTATGTAGGCGCAGAACTCTAAAAACCTGTCCTTTCAGTGTATTTCTAGGAATATGCCTAGAATGCATACTTGTTTTGTGTAAAAATGCATTCTTCCTAGTAGGTTTTTGGTAAATGCTACTAATAATTTCATTACAATCAGATTTTCTGACTTTAACATCAAGAAAGTCAATTTCTAAATCTGAGCTATTAAAAGTAAATATTAAAAACTCAGTAGTATTGTGCAAATAATCTATAAAATTCTTAAGTTCATTGTCATTTCCGTTCTATAACATAAAATTGTCATCAACAAAATGGACGTACCACAACACTTGTGCAAAAAAGGGGTTACTGTCAGTAAATATAGAAAGCTGTTCCCAGCACACCAATGCCAAGTTGGCTTAGCTATTTGCACATGCAGTGTCCATAGCTACATCAACATTTTGCAAATAAAATTCATTTTCAAATACACAGACATTGTTTTCTAAAATAATCTCCAAAAGACTACATATTAATTGAATTTTCTTGTCACAACATCTATTCACTGTTAAAAATTCTCTAACTTTGTCTATTCCCCATAAATTAGGTATACAAGTAAACAAAGAATCTATGTCTATGGTAACAAAAATGAAGTTATCTCCCTGTCCCAGAGTCATTATTCTATTATGTAGATGATCTAAAAACATCTCGGTGTCTCGAAGAATAGTGTAACATTCATCTAAAAAAACATGTAAAGTTCCTTCTACAAAAATGGACAATGGCTTAGTGCACCAGCCTGTTCCAGATACGATAGGTCTCATGGGTGGAATAACAGCATTTTTATGCATTTTCAGTAGACCATGTATTTTTGGTATAACAGGGTTCTCAGTAGTAAAATATTTAAATAATGATTCATCAATCAAATTAGTAATTAAAAGATCAAAAATTAAAAAAGACACTCTATCTATAATCCCATTGACCATCGTTCTATTAATACATTGATATACTTGTGTATTCAATAACAAATTTCTCATTTGAGAAATATAAAGGTCTCTGTTCAGTAATACAATGCCGCCACCCTTGTCAGCTTGTTTAACATCTACAGAGTGCATATTCTTTAGTTGCTGCAGAGCTCTATAGTCATCATTAGACAAATTGCAAAATAATATAATGACTATGGGACAGGGAGATAACTTCATTTTTGTTACCATGGACATAGAATCTTTGTTTAGTTGTATACCTAATTTATGGGGAATAGACAAAGTTAGAGAATTTTTAACAGTGAGTAGATGTTGTGACAATAAGAAAATTCAATTAATATGTAGTCTTTTGGAAATTATTTTAGAAAACAATGTCTGTGTATTTGAAAATGAATTTTATTTGCAAAAAGTTGGTGTAGCTATGGGCACTGCATGTGCAAATAGCTAAGCCAACTTGGCATTGGTGTGCTGGGAACAACTTTCTATATTTACTGACAGTAACCCCTTTTTTGCACAAGTGTTGTGGTATGTCCATTTTGTTGATGATGTTTTTATGTTATGGCACGGAAATGACAATGAACTTAAGAATTTTATAGATTATTTGCACAATACTACTGAGTTTTTAAGATTTACTTTTAATAGCTCAGAATTAGAAATTGACTTTCTTGATGTTAAAGTCAGAAAATCTGATTGTAATGAAATTATTAGTAGCATTTACCAAAAACCTACTAGGAAGAATGCATTTTTACACAAAACAAGTATGCATCCTAGGCATATTCCTAGAAATACACTGAAAGGACAGGTTTTTAGAGTTCTGCACCTACATAATAAGGACGATGATGCTAAAGCAGCCCTTGCAAATTTGAAGTCAGAGTTTTTAGATAGGAGCTATGCGACAGGAGAGATAGACAAGACTATCACTGAAGCATAGAAATTAAGAAATAGCAGATGCAGACCTTATTTTATAACTATGACAGATAGAGAAGACAGAAACACTCATACTGCAGACACTAATCATTTTCGAGCAGTTTTTCAATATTTTAGCAATATTAATGAATATACGAAGATTATAAAGAGAAATTGGCATTTACTTCAAGAAGTACCAGAGTTGTCTAAT
Source organism: Protopterus annectens (assembly GCF_019279795.1). NCBI lineage: Eukaryota > Metazoa > Chordata > Ceratodontiformes > Protopteridae > Protopterus > Protopterus annectens. Next base: position 1,682,736,464 of record NC_056735.1, on the reverse strand, counting down.
ATAATCAGTGAAACTCCATTATTTTCTTTCAGGAATAACAAGTCTTTAAAACAACATTTATGTTATAGAACAGAACGTAATAGATTTGATTTTTCTACACGTGTTGGTACTTTTCCATGCAGACGTTGTACTGCATGTAAATATATTCATAGCAACAAGACATTTATCCATCCTCTATGTAAATTTACTATAACCAGTTATAGCTATGCTGATTGCAGAACTGCTAATGTTGTGTATTTTTGTTTCTGTCAAAAATGTTTTGCATATTATGTAGGAAAAACTAATAGGGTCCTGAAAGACAGGATCCTTGAGCATGTTAGAGATATAAATAATTGTAAAGAGACAAGTGCACTGGCAAATCATGTTAGAAAAACTGATTTGTCTCATACTTTTAAGTTTTTTGTTATTCAACATGTCCTCTCAAATATAAGGGGAGGTGACTTAAAAAATACTACAGAAAGCATAGAACAAAAATGGATTTTTAAGTTGAATGCTGAGAAATATCCTGGCTTGAATGGAAATAGTTCCTTAAAACCTTTTTTAAAAGCCAGACCATTGAAGCACTAGAATTATTATGTTATTATATTTCTTTAAGTACTTTAACTAAGTTTTTTTATATTTATAGTAATATTTTAACCATTTATTAGTATATTAATGCATATTTATTTATGTTTTTATGCATATTTACATTTACATATTTAATGTTACACATTTATAAGCACTGGAACATGTGACTACTGGATTGTCAGCTGACTTTATTGCATCTTCTATATAAGCTTTATTATGTTAAACTACTGTGTCTGATGAAGCAACTAGTGTAGTTGTGAAAGCGCTAACCATTTTATTTTTTATTATTTTTTTCTATATTTGAATAAACGTATGTTTGTGTGCTAACTTGGTGCATTTTATTTTATTTTATGTATCTGTTTTACGCATCTTGTTTTTAGCCTGAGTCGTTCTTATTCTTTTTGTTTGGAATCTTTAGAAAATTGACTTTTAGCTGTATATAAAATGGTTACTCATTTATTATTTAATGTGTTTTAGAGCAGTTATTGTTTTACTAACTTGCATTGCTTAATGGACTATGTGTAGTTTTGCTGTGCCCATGACTGCAAAATATCAGAAAAACGGTAGGAGACAAATTTAAAGTTCAAAGTATATTTTCCCCTTTCTCCCAAGACACAGTGATGTCATAAAGTTAGTCTATATATAAGTAAAGAATTGTGGGAGATGCAATGGGTCTCACTCATCTGCAAAAGTAAAAAATGTTTTTGATTAACTTAAGTGAGTGTTTTTCAATTATATTTTTCAATCATTACAGGTACAGGCATTCTAGGTATTACTGCCAAGGTGTTCAGTTTTGTGTTGTTTCCTTTCCAGATGACATAAAGGACTCTTGTAAAAATGTAGACATTTGGAGTTTTATTAAAATAGAGTACTTAAAACAAGTAACTCCAGAAAGTGATTATCACCTCAACCTCTTCTTTGCTCCTCCAAAGGATTTCTTATGTCTAAAAATGCTATTATCTGATGTACAAAACTTTGTATAAAATAAAAATCAAAAACAAACTTTAGTGTTGCATAAGTAATAAAACACAAGACCAGATTATCACTGACAATTCATGCAGAAATTAGTCAAGAAAGTGCTAAAGGTCAAGTTAGTAACAAAGCAGTGATATTTTGTCATCAGACTGGTGAATTAGTTAAACTCCATATTCTGAAATGCTGCAGTTTACAAAATGACTAAAAGCAAGAAGAAACAGAAAATTAAATCTGAAAGTAGGGAAAATAAATTAATACCAGCAGCTCTAGAAACCATTCTGTTCGAGCAGATATTTTAGAAATCACCAGACCCAGAAAAAACACTCCTATCATATGTAAATTATAGGAGCTTTATTAAAATGAAAATAAATATAAAAAAGATGTGGATCTTCATAATAATGTACTCAGTTTCAAAATAGACCTCCAAAATCACTCTTGCCACTGGGCAATTCAACACTGACAACTTACTAATGCCATACATGACAGATTGCAGTGCAGTTTATATACTATGTTCTTGGCCACAAAAATCAGATGTCACAACCCATCTCTGAGTAAATTAAAAGGGCACATCAGCACTGAATATCAAGTAATAAACTATATTAACAAAACATGAAACATTTCTTTAAAGTGCTACTCGGTATTCAGCACTTTATTCTCTCAGGAATACTTCATTAACCCTAAAGTTATGTGAACTTGGACTTGGCATGTACACATCATCCACCATATGTTATACACACACACATACACACACACACACACACACACACACACACACACACATATATATATATATATATATATATATATATATATATATATATATATATATATATATCAAACCCAGCCACTGGGGATGCACAAGCCAGTGCATTTCTTTGTGCCGATCCCAAGCCCGGATAAATGGGGAGGGTTGCGTCAGGAAGGGCATCCGGCATAAAAATTCTGCCACATAACCTATGGCGCAAAAATTTCATATTTCCATACCGGACCGGTTGAGGCCCGGGTTAACAATGACCATCACCAGTACTGTTAGCCAACAGGGTGCTGGCGGAAATTGGGCTACTGTTGGCCGAAGGAGAAGAGGAGGGTGAAGGCATGCCCGAAGGCAGGAAGAGAGGAGGCAGGTTAGGAGTGTAGCAGTGAGGGTAGGAACTTTGAATGTTAGCAGTATGACTGGTATAGGAAGAGAGCTAGCGGATATGATGGAGAGAAGGAAGGTTGATATATTGTGTGTGCAAGAGACCAGATGGAAGGGAAGTAAGGCCAGGTGTTTAGGAAATGGGTTCAAATTGTTCTATCATGGTGTGGATGGCAGGAGAAATGGGATAGGGGTTATACTAAAGGAACAATATGCCAAGAGTGTTTTGGACATGAAGAGAGTGTCTGACAGAGTGATGTTTATGAAGTTCAAAATTGATGGTGTAATGATGAATGTTGTTAGTGCATATGCTCCACAATTTGGGTGTGCGATGGATGAGAAAGAGAAATTTTGGAGTGAGTTGGATGAAGTTGTAGTGAGTGTACCCAGGGGTGAGAGACTAGTGATTGGAGCAGACTTTAATGGGCATGTTGGTGAAGTGAACAGAGGGGATGAGGAAGTGATGGGTAGGTATGGTGTTAAGGAGAGGAATGCAGGATGTCAGATGATTGTGGATTTTGCGAAAAGGATGGACATGGCTGTGGTGAATACATATTTTAAGAAGAGGGAGGAGCATAGGGTGACGTACAAGAGTGGAGGAAGATGCACACAGGTGGATTATATCCTATGTAGGAGGGCCAGTCTGAAGGAGATTGGAGACTGTAAAGTGGTGGCAGGGGAAAATGCAGTTAAGCAGCATAGAATGGTGGTCTGTAGGATGACGTTGGTGATCAAGAAGAGGAGGAGGAGTGTGAAAGCAGTGCCAATGATTAAATGGTGGAAGTTAAAAAAGGGTGATTGTGAAGTGGAGTTTAGGGAAGAGTTAAGACAGGCACTGGGAGGCAGTGGAGATTTACCGAATAGCTGGGTAACTACAGCAGAACTAGTAAGGGAGACTGCTAGAAAGGTGCTTGGTGTGACATCTGGATAGAGGAAGGAGGACAAGGAGACCTGGTGGTGGAATGAGGAAGTACAGGAGAGTATACAGAGGAAGAGGCTGGTGAAGAAGAAGTGGGATTGTCAAAGAGATGAAGAAAGTAGACATGAGTATAAGGAGATGAGGCTCATGGCAAAGAGAGAGGTGGCGAAAGCTAAGGATAAGGTGTATGGAGAGTTGTATGAGAGATTGGACACTAAAGAGGGAGAAAAGGACCTGTACCGATTGGCTAGACAGAGGGACAGATCTGGGAAAGATGTGCAGCAAGTAAGGGTGATAAAGAATAGTGAGGGAAAGGTACTCACAAGAGAGGAGAGTGTGTTGAGTAGATGGAAAGAGTACTTTGAAGGGCTGATGAATGAAGAGAATGAGAGAGAGAGAAGGTTGGATGATGTGGAGATAGTGAATCAGGAAGTGAAACAGATTAGCAAGGAGGAAGTAAGGACAGCTATGAAGAGGATGAAGAATGGAAAGGCTGTTGGCCCAGATGACATCCCAATGGAAGCATGGAAGTGCTTAGGAGAAATGGCAGTGGAATTTTTAACTAGATTGTTTAATGAAATTTTGGAAAGTCAGAAGATGCCTGAGGAGTGGAGAAAAAGTGTTTTGGTACCTATCTTTAAGAATAAGGGTGATGTGCAGAGCTGCAGTAACTACAAAGGGATAAAATTGATCAGTCACAGCTTGAAGTTATGGGAGAGAGTAGTAGAAGCTAGGTTAAGAAGGGAGGTGATGATTAGTGATCAGCAGTATGGTTTCATGCCAGGAAAGAGCACTACAGATGCAATGTTTGCTCTGAGAGTGTTATTGGAGAAATACAGAGAAGGTCAGAAGGAGTTGCATTGTGTCTTTGTAGACTTGGAGAAAGCATATGACAGGGTGCCTACAGAAGAGTTGTGGTATTGTATGAGGAAGTCGGGAGTGGCAGAGAAGTATGTAAGAGTGGTACAGAATATGTACAAGGGTAGTGTGACAGTGGTGAGGACTGCAGTGGGAGTGACAGATCCGTTTAAGGTGGAGGTGGGATTACATCAAGGATCAGCTCTGAGTCCTTTCTTATTTGCAGTGGTGATGGACAGGTTGACAGATGAGATCAGACAGGAGGCCCCGTGGACTATGATGTTTGCAGATGACATTATGATCTGTAGTGAGAGTAGGAATCAGGTTGAGGAGACTCTGGAGAGGTGGAGATATGCTCTAGAGAGCAGAGGAATGAAGGTCAGCAGGGCTAAGACAGAATATATGTGTGTAAATGAGAGGGAGGGTAGAAGAATGGTGAGGATGCAGAGAGTAGAGTTGGTAAAGGTGGACGAGTTTAAGTACTTGGGATCAACAGTTCAGAATAATGGTGAATGTGGAAGAGAAGTGAAGAAGAGAGTACAGGCAGAGTGGAATGGGTGGAGAAGAGTGTCAGGAGTGATTTGTGACAGACGGGTACCAGTAAAAGTGAAAGGGAAGGTCTACAAGACAGTAGTGAGACCAGCTATGTTATATGGGTTGGAGACAGTGGCATTGACAAAAAGGCAGGAGTCAGAGCTGGATGTGGCAGAGTTAAAGATGTTAAGATTTGCACTCGGTGTGACTAGGATGGCTAGGATTAGGAATCAGTATATTAGAGGATCAGCTCATGTTGGACAGTTTGGAGACAAAGCAAGAGAGACGAAATTGCGTTGGTTTGGACATGTGTTGAGGAGGGATGATGGGTATATTGGGAAAAAGATGCTAAGGATGGAGCTGCCAGGTAAGAGGAAAAGAGGAAGGCCTAAGATAAGGTTTATGGACGTGGTGAGAGAGGACATGCAGGCGGTTGGTGTGACAGAGCAAGATGCAGAGGATAGGAAGAAATGGAAAGAGATGATCCGCTGTGGCGACCCCTAACGGGAAAAGGCGAAAGATGATGATGATGATATATATATATATATATATATATATATATATATATATATATATATATATATATATATATATATATATATATATATATATATAGGTCTGGTTCCCCTTCAGAAGGTCGAATAGCTGAAATCTCGAAATGCATATGGCCGAAGACATATGCTTGAATTTCAGAAGCTCGACCTTCTGAAAAGGAAATAAAAAAAATAAATAAAACACAAAACAATGTTTCTGCAGAGGGGTGGGCAAGCCCCCCTGCACCCCCACACCCCCTGCTACTTATTTATTCCAACTCAGAGATCGCACTACAGCACAGAAAGGGAAATCTCCCATTCTGCGCTGTATGCCGATCCCCATTCAGACAGTCGAGCTTCTGAAATTTTGAGCATATGGTCTCTTAGATTTTATTAATATTAGTCTGAAATTAATTATGTTGTAAATATGCTGAAAGAAAAAGCTTGCTTAAATGCAGAAAAAGAGTTTAGTAATATGTGATGAGCAGTCATACTAAATGACCATGGCTTGGAAAAGGAATCTGCTGAATGGACATTTTTCCCTTACAGACTTAAAAACAGGATGTATGCAAGAGCAAAAATGGAAAATCTGATTTTAAAGAACACTGACATGTTTTTCTGCATATAAAAAATGGACACAATATGTTTCCTAAAATAACAGGATGGACACAATATGTTTCGTAAAACAACAGGATATGTTTATGACACTGTGACAATGTGTTTTCTCAAAAATATGTTTTTCTGCATGGAAAAACAGGATATGACACAAGAACAGATGTTTTTATACAAAGATCCAAATAAAATACAGGATGTTCACACTGTCAGAAAAGCTGATCTCTGACAATGTGCTTTCTCAAAAATATGTTTTTCTACATGGACATCAGGACACTGTTACAGGATATTCACACTGTCAGAAAAGCTGGTCTCTTACAAGACATTGTTAAACAAGGAAGCTTAGTATTGTTTCTACAGGATAAGCAATTCTCCAAAATAGAATACAGAACAATGTGTTTCCTCAAAAATATGTTTATGCATGACTAAAAAGTGTATATAAAGAGCTGTATAAATCCAGCTATGTTAGAGGTATGGTAGGGACACAAGTCCTAAGGTAAATGTTATATCTCTCACATCATCTGTACTATATGAGAAGTAAAGTTGGAACAGTACTTTTAAGCTGTAACGTGTTTCCGTTTGGTTTATTATAAAAAGTTATTTGTTACTGCTCTCTAAAGTTGATGCTGCAAAGTATATTCTCTCATCAGTGTATATTCTGCAAGTTTCTGTATGCAACAGACTGTGAATGCAAATATAACCAGACTTTGAATTTTAGCAGAATCTAGCCAGCAAGACTGAGTGTCTTAAGAACACTTCAAATCCATCCCACAGCAAGAAGCAGCAAGCAGTAAGCAGAGAGAGAGCTCAAAATATTTTTTCAATGGCGAGGCAGCTGAGTGACTAGCTCCATGTAATTTTTTCAATGTCATTCTTAAATGTTTTACTTTCATTCAGTTAAAGCAAGACATCTATCAGTACTACAGTAAAGTAAAGCATATGAATGCCATTCATTAGCATAGTCAAAAGGTAAACAAAACTGTTCTAGTGTATTATATATAAATTAAATAAAAATAGATGAGTAAAAATTTAAAGTCACAAGACATGACATGCTTGTATAAAGATATACATATACAAGACAGACATGCATGTGTGTTCTTTTCATCTAGAGTACATCTGTTACAATACACAAGAATAACAATCAGACAACAGCAAATATAAATAATATAAATATAAATGTGATGGTTAAACTAATATCTATTTTGTTTTTTTACAATTTTTTATAATTGTATAGTAACACCAAACAGTAAAAGTTCTGAATTTTAAAAATAAATAAAATCACAGATGGTATTAGTCAAACAGTTTTTGTAAAATTAATGACAGGACAGTTAAATAGTTAAATACATTAAAAAAAAATACTGAAATCCATGTAAGGTAATTGTAAAATAATGTCTATTTATGTTGTATAAATGCATAGTTATGCAAATCACAATCACATTAAAGGAAAAATGCTAAAATAATTAATTATAGTTTATAGAGTATAAAATGTGAGCTCAGACCTTCCTAGACTGAATGAATAGTTACAGGAAATGCTGGAAAGATAAGATAAACAACAAGACTGATTGCCAGATAAGTAGCTTGAGTTTTTCTAAAGCATCATTGTTATTAAAACATAATTGTTAAAATGTTTACAGGCAACACTATTTGGTAATTGTAATAAAATGTCACAATTGTGCATATATGTCACTGATAATCTGTTTGCAAGTAAATGTTAAAAGGACAAAAAAAACCCTCAGTTGCATCAAGTACAGCCAGCAAATGGGCTATAGTATATATACAGTTCAAATCAATTGTGCAGGAGGGTGTAAATGCCTACTAGTGGTAGTAAACAGCAAAAGCTTTATAAAAAATTATCAAATCAGACAAAAGTTCATAATTTAATAAAATAAATGAATAACCATAGTGTTAGGCTGACATACATTCTATTCTTACAGCATAGGACAGGAAAACAGTGCTGAAGTACTACAGGGGGAGGGACACTTTCTCAGTTTTACACTGACTGTATAAGCAGTACTGCACAAGGGTCTGAAATAAAACTACAGAAAAAAATAAACAACAAGGGTCTGAAATAAAGCTACAGAAAAAATAAACAACAAGGGTCTGAAATAAAGCTATAGAAAAAATAAACAACAAGGGTCTGAAATAAAGCTACAGAAAAAATAAACAACAAGGGTCTGAAATAAAGCTACAGAAAAAATAAACAACAAGGGTCTAAAATAAAGCTGCAGGAAAAAATATCTCATTCCTTTTTGACAATACTCTTTTATGGGGGGAAAAACAGGTATTAGTGTATTAGAAATACTGGTAAACTGGATTAAACCTGACAGGATAAGATATTTTACAAGTTGTTAATAGCTATCATAATGGTTATTATTGTATTGTTTAGTATTAAATTGTATTTACAACCTGTTAAACTGTAAAGCTATACAAGAGATGGTTTAAAAAACAAGAGATGGCTTAAAATTGATTACAGCTATACAAGAGAGAGTAAAGACATGTAAAAAAATTGAACAAGATTGGTCACTATTTTAATATGTTTTTGGCAAAACAATGTTGGTATAAAAAAGCATGAATATTTTTATTAATTGCTGAGTATGTAGTTTAAAATAACAGGACATATGCATTTGGTGCCAGTTCCACTAGATATTTCTAAAGAGACAAACATTTTCCAAGATTTTGCTTAATATTAATGTTATTAAATTTGTAAGATTAGACTAAATGTACTTTACAGTCTTTGTATGTACAAATGTAGAAAATTTCAGTACAAATGATAGTCTTTGTATGTACAGATGCAGAAAATTTCAGTACAAATGAGATTAATGTCTAGTAATAAATATGTGTGAAAAACCATATTTAAATAAAAAATGGGTCCAGGGTACCTACTAGATTGAAATGCATGAACAGCAAACAGTCTATGTAAATACATACTGTACAGGATACATCGTAATAAGTTCAAAAGTAATTTGCCAAGTTGTAATATCACTGGTTTTACCCCAGTAAAATAATTGCTTTCAAATAGTTATTATCTAAGCCCAGTTCAGTACTTTACCAAGATGTTAATGGGCAGTTCAAAGACATGATCACAATGTTATGGTTAAAATGACATTAAAACTGTATATTTTCAGAAGTGTATAAATGCTTGCAGTAGCACATAGTTATTGTCTCTTATAGTTAATTCAACAGTTGCAAAAAGTTAATGAAACAGTTCTAAGTCATAAATGAAATTCTATGATTGCAAAAGAATAAACTGATCAAGTTAAACTAAAGCAGACACAGCTCATAACTGATAAAATATTTTCACAGAATGGTCTGCAAAAGAAAAAGTTTGAAATACATTCAGTTTTGGTAGTAATACTTAATATCATTGTATTAACTATGTAAAATTGCATTTTGACTTGTATCAAAAGAAGACTATAGGTTTGTTTCTTAATGTGTTTTCTATATAAAATGTTTTGAGTATGTTTAAAAACAGAGGGAATTGTTAGATTTTATTAATATTAGTCTGAAATGAATTATGTTGTAAATATGCTGAAAGAAAAAGCTTGCTTAAATGCAGAAACAGAGTTTAGTAATATGTGATCAGCAGTCATACTAAATGACCATGGCTTGGAAAAGGAATCTGCTGAATGGACATTTTTCCCTTACAGACTCAGAAACAGGATGTATGCAATAGCAAAAATGCAAAATCTGCTTTTAAAGAACACTGACATGCTTTTCTGCATATAAAAAATGGACACAATATGTTTCCTAAAATAACAGGATGGACACAATATGTTTCCTAAAACAACAGGATATGTTTATGACACTGTGACAATGTGTTTTCTCAAAAATATGTTTTTCTGCATGGAAAAACAGGATATGACACAAGAACAGATGTTTTATACAAAGATCCAAATAAAATACAGGATGTTCACACTGTCAGAAAAGCTGATCTCTGACAATGTGTTTTCTCAAAAATATGTTTTTCTACATGGACATCAGGACACTGTTACAGGATATTCACACTGTCAGAAAAGCTGGTCTCTTACAAGACATTGTTAAACAAGGAAGCTTAGTATTGTTTCTACAGGATAAGCAATTCTCCAAAATAGAATACAGAACAATGTGTTTCCTCAAAATATGTTTATGCATGACTAAAAAGTGTATATAAAGAGCTGTATAAATCCAGCTATGTTAGAGGTATGGTAGGGACACAAGTCCTAAGGTAAATGTTATATCTCTCACATCATCTGTACTATATGAGAAGTAAAGTTGGAACAGTACTTTTAAGCTGTAACGTGTTTCCGTTTGGTTTATTATAAAAAGTTATTTGTTACTGCTCTCTAAAGTTGATGCTGCAAAGTATATTCTCTCATCAGTGTATATTCTGCAAGTTTCTGTATGCAACAGACTGTGAATGCAAATATAACCAGACTTTGAATTTTAGCAGAATCTAGCCAGCAAGACTGAGTGTCTTAAGAACACTTCAAATCCATCCCACAGCAAGAAGCAGCAAGCAGTAAGCAGAGAGAGAGCTCAAAATATTTTTTCAGTCTCGACCATATGCATTTCGAGATTTTAGCCATTTGACCTTCTGAAGGGGACCCACGGGTCTACTTTGGTTGGTCAAAATTTCAGTACATCAAAACCCACTTGTGCGAGACCACTTGTCATGGGTTTTCAAGTACTGAAACTTTGAAAACTGAGTACGGAGATCACCATACAGTGCAGGAATGGGAATATTCCCTTTTCCTCGCTTAAGTGCAATCTCGGAGTTGATATATTTAAGTAGGGGGTGTGGCAGCACAGCCCCCCCACATAGGCAAAAGATGTTTTTTTGTGTGTGTGTGGTTTTTTTTTTTTTTTGTCAGCCAATCCAGCGACTAGACTTCACTGAAAGTGCACTTTTGCTGAACTGGGCATCTACTTTTCTTTTTTGAAGTAATGAAATTTCAACAAAGAAAATGAGATCCATATATATATATATATATATATATATATATATATATATATATATACATATTTGTATGTGTGTGTGTGTGTGTGTGTGTGTGTGTGTGTGTGCATATATATTTATATATATATATATATATATACATATATAAATATATATGTATATATATATATATATATATATATAGGATTAATCAAAATGTGCGAACATGTAATCCCGAAAGCTAGTGTTCAACATTTTAAATGTGCAAAAAAAAAATGTTGAAGTCACAACAGTGAATGCACACTAGTATTCATTGTTGTGGATTCAACATTTTGAATGCAGATCGCACTATAGTGGGGATTTGGAAAATGTACCCTTTCTTTCACTGTAGTGTGATCTTGGAGTTTTTATATATAACCCCCCCCCCCCAGTCAAACATAATTTATAAATGAGAACCTCATTACAAGAATAAAGCTCTGATTCTCTAACTGTTTAAAATTTTGTGTATCACCCACCTACTGGAAAGAATTAAAGTTAAGACTATACCATGCATGGTAACCACCTTAATGTATGTGTTTTCCTTTTTCAGATGAAATTTTTAACTATTTCTTTTTCATCTACTAACTTCCAACATTTGCTGTGTGTATGTGAGGAAAAACATGTACCTGTGTGAACATATCGTTAAACAAATTTCTGTTTTGTGATAACTCACTGTGATAATTTCACTGTATTTACACTTGTTATGTACATTTGGAGCTTTTCTCCCTGGGCCTCCACTGAAAATGGACCTGCATCCAGTCGAACTTTCCCAGTTAACAAATGTAAAACAAATAAAAAATAAGTAATATATAAGTAACAGGAGGTGTGGTGGTGCAGGGGGGCTTGCAAAAGATGTGTTGCATAGCACAGGATGTGAAGGTAAGTTTGAAAAATGTCAGCGATTTGATTTTAAATTGCTGACATTTTTTTTTCATTCGTTATTTTGGTCAGTCGCTATCACAACTTTCGACAATGTTTTTCGAGTACGTAAGTACTTGTAAAAATATTTTCAAAAATATGATAGTAAACTATACATATATATATATATATATATATATATATATATATATATATATATATGTGTGTGTGTGTGTGTGTGTGTGTGTGTGTGTGTGTGTGCGTGTGTGTGTGTCTCTTTCTATATAGACATATATACATATATACATGTAACCATATATGTATACCTGAACTTGTAGTATTTATAGTAAAAGACATAAGACCAGTGATTTATTTAAGTATCGGAAGATTTTGATATGTGACTTTTGAAAGCTTTGTTCTTGCCGGAGAGAAGAAACTGTTGCAGAAAAGAGGAAAATCCCAGGATGCAAAAAACTCCCTTACCAGACTCAGTAAGAAGCTGAGATCTCTCATAAAATCCTCCAAAGCTAGTTACGAATATAAAATTGCCAAAGATTCCAAAGACAACCACGAGGCATTCTATAGCTATGTCAAGAATCTAAATGGCAATACTCAGATCTGCTCTGAGCTACAACAGAAGGGCATTAAATATACTGATCCCAAGGATATTGCCAATATCCTGGCAGATCGATTCAGTGCAAACTTCACCCCCTTCTCACCCCCTAAAGGCCCATCTCAATACCAAAAGATTGCCAAATTCCACTAATAACGGCCACACAGGTAAAAAATGCACTCTCCAAAGCTAAGAATACAACATCCATGGGACCAGACGACATCCCAAGCTGTGTACTACATTAACTACAAAATGAATTGGCACCTCACCTAAGTGTCATGTTTAATCATAGCCTCACCTCAGGTTTCGTGCCCACTGAGTGGCGCACAGCTACAGTTATCCCACTCCACAAGAGTGGATCCACCTTGGATCCTGGGAACTACCACCCCATCAGTCTGACGAGCCTGATCTGCAAGGCCATGGAATGCTCTTTGGGAAAAAACATGTACCCGTGAACTACCACATAGATGGCAGTACACTAAACACTGAAAGTGTGATAAGTGACTTAGGAACACAGGTGGACAGTGGTCTCATCTTCGATAACCACATCACCACAACAGTCAGGAAATCCTTCTATGTGGCACGCCTCATCACAAAGGGCCTTTTATCCAGAAAAAAGGAGGTCACTGTCCCACTGTACTCATCCCTCATTAGACCCATTATAGAATACATCGCCCCGTTTGGTATGTACCTCTCAAGACATCTGCATCAACTGGAAAGGCTGCAGAAATACCTTACTAAAAGAATCACAGGCCTAAAGCAGATGCCCTATGCTGACCGTCTAAAAAAACTCCACCTATACTCTGTTGCATATCATCTACTCAGAGGCGATCTCTGCTTAACATACAAGGCCATGTCAAATCCAGAGCTGTTGGACATGCTACACTTAAAGAAATCCCAATCCCTCAGAAACACGCACTGCAGGGATCTAAACCTTGTCATCACAATGCTGGAGGGATAGGTTCCTGACCCAGAGACTCCACAAACTCTGGAATAGACTGTCCATACATGTAAGGCAGAGCGCCTCTTTGGCCCTCTTCAAAAGGAACCTTGATGATTGGATGGGAGATAGGAAATTCACCCCGGGGATCACGCCAGTCACCCTGCTAGACAGGCGTCCAGGGAAGTAAACACTGTGGGAAGAAGTAGCCAGGGAATTGTTATGGCTAGGCTTGTATAGGCCCTAGGGCCGATAGCCTAGTACTAACCTATGAACCTATAAAGTTTGTGTGCAATTTTTATACTGCTGAAATGCTGTTTATTGAATACACTAATTTGGTGCTTTCTTCCTGGTTTTTGGACTTCATTAGAATACAAATACAAGACCATTAAAATAAATACTTTCACGACAAGAATATGATTCCTAAAAAGAAAGAAAAAATCAAATAATCATACAATGTATAAATATTACTAAACAGCATGGAAATGTTGACATAACTAATTATGCATCCTGCCAACCATATAAAAATGAGTTAAATATGTACATATAAAGATGCTTTAAGGCGGAGCAAACTACTAATGGAAACCATATCATTGAGACCCCAAGAGTTGGCAGAGGTGGTTTAAAGTTGTCATCTAAGCTCTTTAAGTTCCAATAGATCACCCATGGGTCCCCCCTCAAATCAAAGGGAATATTATCAATAACGTAAAATTTAAAGTTGTGAGAAGTCATATTTTTTAAATGCTTATACTGGAAATTATGCTAGATCCTTTTGATGACCTCATACATATATTGGCAAATCCATTTTCTACATGTCCTATTCGTTTTACCAATTTAAAAACTAGGACATTGTTGGCATTGTGTGTAAATCACCCCTGTGCTGGAACAATTAAATTTGTAACTTGGTTTGACTACCCCAAATCCTTGTATAATAAAGTTGTCACCTTCCAAAATATATGGGCTGTATATATTGCTGGAAATACTCACATTTTTTTCATTCCACTGCTACCGTATGAAACTTTTACACATTTCAGCATATTTTTAAAACTTGCATCCTTCCTATACAGAAAATTCAGTTTGACACCAAATAGTTGAAGGTCATCTACATTAGTTGTGAAGATGTACCAATTAAAGCTAACCACAGATTTAATGTCATAAAAATCAGTGCTATAAGTGAGATCCATTGCTTCATTGTAACTAAGAGGAGTATTCATCTGCCCTGTGGTGGTGGTCTCCACCCTTCCCTTACCAATTAAGAGGAAAAAAATTCCATCATTTAATTTCTTAATCATTTCCTGAAATATTGGGTGGATAAATCTGGAAGGGTAGCCTCTCTCCACCAACATATTATTGAATGTCTCACATTTTTTAAAAATAGTACCTGCTATGAAATCATTCTTGATAATCTGACTAACTGTCTTTTGACAAGGGCTCTTTTTTGATCTCTGGGATGCCAACTGGAAAAGTGTAATAATGAGTTGGAATAAGTTGGTTGCACACACATTTCAAGCCAGACGCATAGACCCCCACATACTGAGCACTTAAATGTAACCCTTCTAAACCCCAAATACCTCCCAGGAGAAGAACACATAACAAACACCCTCAGCAGCCTCAAATGCACTCTTTTAAAACAATGCCCACATCAAACAGCACCCACATCAACACACAGAGGCACATCTCTTGGAACCTATACTTATAAACTCATAAGGCAAGCTACCACACAATCCAAAATTCTGGTCACTGGAGACTCCTTTGTAAGACACAGTGATGTCCCTCTCACTAGGCTGAGTAAAGTGAAACTCATGTTCAGTTGCTTATCAGGGGCCAGGGTCCACCATATTATGCATACACTCAGCTCATTCGACCACAAGTACCAGTTTGACCCAGTCATAGTCCATGTGGTTATAAAGTAACTTGAAATGTGCCTCTCTGCACTATATGAAGAGAGACGTCATGGAACTCTCAGAGTATGTGTCACAGGCTGGTATGTGCCTAGCATTGAGCAGAATTTTACCTTCTCCAAGGATGATGCTACAA
The DNA here is from genome assembly GCF_019279795.1 of Protopterus annectens. Lineage (NCBI taxonomy): Eukaryota > Metazoa > Chordata > Ceratodontiformes > Protopteridae > Protopterus > Protopterus annectens. The sequence continues at coordinate 1,682,720,926 of NC_056735.1, read as the reverse complement.
TATGAACAAAAGATGACTGACTTTAATAATTGGTTTCATTTCTTGTGTCATTCGAAGGGATGAAAGGAGATGGTGAACAGACCACATTGCTTTGTCAGACATGGACTGCACCTCCCCCCTCTAGGCTTTAGAATATTACCTAAAAAATTGCCCCCCCACTGCCTTTTTTAGGCAATGCCAAACTGAAAGTATTTTTAACATACCAAATCAAAAACAAGAAAATCTAAAGGTGTTACTGCTTAATGCTAGGAATCTAAACAAAAAAATTCCATCCTCTAGAAGCTCTCTTCACCATAGAGAATGCTGACATCTGTGCGATCCCTGAGATATGGTTTAAAGCCAAGGACAGCACACCAACAGTGCAAGGTTATAAGGCCTTCCACACATTTAGACCACCTACTACACAGACAGGGACTAATGGTGGAGGTGTCTCAATCTACATCAAAAATAAATATACCTCAAGGCTGGTCAAACAGGACAATGCCCTTGAGCTTCTCCATGTTTAAATCACCAAAGGCAAAATCCAATACCGCTTCCTTGCAAGCTATATGTATCCCTCTCTGACCCAGGAAACCCATACCACATATTTAAACCATACCTATCAACCCCTTGTCACCAGCAATCTGGAAAAGCCAAAAGTGATAGGGAGGCAAAGGCCCAAAAATTAGGGAAGGATTTTAAATACTGCTTTTATAAACATCAGAGATTGCTAGAATAACATGTTTTACATGGGTATGCATTTTCTGAAGGATAACAAGTAAGAAACTCAAATGTATGTTATTATTTAGTTATTTCAATTGATTTCAATCCTCAGTGATTTGCCAGAAAAACACTAAGTTTAAGAGGAACAGAACAAAAATATGAGGCAAAAATCTGGACAGTCTGCAAAAATCTGGATAGTTGAGAGGTATGATTTAAACTTATTGGAAACATTCACCATCCAAACCAATACTGTACTCATGAGCGACTTTAGTTGCCTCACTATTCTCTGGAAATCATATATGACACCAAATGTGCAGGCACAGGAATTCCTTGATTTTGTAAACATAAACTCCCTGGACCAGATTGTCATTACACCAACCTGGGGTGCAACCATACTGGATCTGGCCCTCACTAATATGGGAGAGTTCTGCACACCCCCTAGTGTAATGTCTTCTCTTTTAAGGTCAGAGCACAAAATATTCTCCTTTGAAGTAAAAATAAAACCTGGAACCCCAGCTAACCCTGAAATATTCAGGAACTACTCTAAGATTAACTTCCTACTATTAAGTGATAACCAGGCAAAATTTCAAGCCACCATAAATACTGAGAAGACTGCTGCCTATGCAGAACTGTTCATAGAAACCCTGTACAAGCATGTTAATAGCTGCAGAGAGGCAGCTGTACCCCCCAGGAAGAAGTACAGAACTAACTCTAAAAACAAGCCACCCTGGAGGAATCACAAAATCAATCAGATGTATAACAGGAGAAAGAAAATCATGGCAAAAATTAGGAGGTGCAGCACCCAGCAGGATAAAAGCACTCTCATCAAAGTAAACAAACAATTCAGAGGATAATTAAAGTCTACCATATCCAAACTTGAGTTAAATTTGGCTTCCCAGGCCAAGGACAATGAGGAGACATTCCTTAGTTATGTCTGCAACCTCAAAGGCAATACACAATTGTGTGCAGAGCTCATTGCAAATGGAGCTACCTATACTGAGCCAGAAGATATAGCAAACCTACTGGCCGACAAATTCAGCTCCTGCTTTACCCCTCTCTCCCCATCAACCTTCCCTGAAGTAATACCACCAAATATAACTCCTCTTGCTATCACTAGGAAACAGGTCCTTAATGTTCCCTCCAAGGCCAGGAATACTGCATCAGTAGGCCCAGACATTATCTCAGGATGCCTTCTAAATAGCATGAAACATGATTTATTAGGCTGTCTGGAATTATATTTAACTGTAGCCTCCAAACAGGCTTTGTGCCTCTTGAATGGAGAACAGAACAGTCATCCCACTGCACAAAGGAAGGCCATCTTCAGACGCTGGAAACTCCAGACCTTTAAGTCTCACTAGTCTTATATGCAAAGCCATCAAATGAATTATCAGAGTAAAGATCAGTAATAACATAGGAAACCTCCAGACACTAAACCAAACCCAATTTGGTTTCTTCAAGGGCAGGTCATGCCTACTCAAACTGTTGAACTTCTTTGAAAAGGTCACAAAAGCAATGGATGAGAGTAAAATGGTTCACACTGCCTACCTTGACCTGGCCAAGGCATTTGACACAATAGCTCACTTGGACATTGTTGACAAACTCAAGAGGTAGGTACAAATCCTTATGCCACCTGGTGGATAGCCAGCTGGCTCAGAGACAGTACCCAGAAAGTTAGAATTGTTGAGTTCATCTCTACAAAGAGGCCAGTCCCAAGTAGAATCCCTCAGGGATTGGTCATGGGACTACTCCTTTTTGAAATTTACTTTTTCTGAAGTCAAGGCCAATGTCAATGGCCTCTGGCTGACTAAATATGCAGACAATTCCAAATTAGAAGCTGTCATTGAATCCCCAGCTAACACAAATGCTCTCCAGTAAGGGCTGACACAGACAAACAACTGGTGTCAGAGCCATGGACCAAAACTAAATGCCAAGAAATACATAATAGTATCCTTCGGGAGGTCATCCATCCCTATTAATTATCATATTGACAATATACCCCTAAGAGTTGACCCAGTAGTCAGGGACTTGGGGCCACACATAGACAATAATCTAGCCTTTGACCATCATATGTCTACAGTACTGACAAAAGCATTCTTTGTTATGCAACTTATAAACAAATGTATGGCATCTAAGTCCAAGGAAGCCATTGTTCCACTGTATTTGGCATTCATCAGAACTATCATTGAGTACAATGCCCCCTTTGGTATGTATCTAACCAGGCATATCCAAAAATTGGAATGTCCACATTAGTTCCTCGTTAAAAGAATACAGGGCATACATAACGACCCCTATGCAGACTGCCTCATGGCCCTATCCCTTTATTTTGACTCCTACAGGCTGTTAATGGGAGATCTATCCCTGGCATACAAGAGCCCACTCTGATGGACCTCCTGCATACCTGCAAAGCAAATAGCACCAGAATTACCAGTTCTAAAGACTTATACCCTGCCTGTGATATAAATAGGTCCTTCTGGAGAGACAGGTGTGTATCTCAGAGACTACCCCTTCTCTCAAACAGGGTCCCCATCCATACCTCTCAAACGTACAGGATTCCTTGGTATTTCTTGGTTTGAGGACAAAATGGCGGGGTGCCATGAATTCCCTAGTGGCCCCTTCAGTTCCCAATTTTTTTTATTTGTAATTTGAAGTTACTGTTGACATCAGCATCGCTAAACAGTGCCTGACAGCTTTAGTGCTTTTTGGAAACTGGGAGACAGCTTTAAAAAAAAGAAAAGTTGTTTATGGCTGCAGCCCACCTACAACTTGTGGCAGCCAACCAAAGAAGAGGACGTTGCTTCAATGAGATGACGTGGACTACTGCTCTGTTATTGACTGCTCTTACCAACCTCTGCTTAGATGGTACAAACTTAATGCAGTGTTAACTGATGTATAGATAACATTCTGCTGACATAGAACTTCACTGCTTTTCCTGTTCCCAGCTAGGTACTTCACCCAAAAAGCAAACGCGGAATACAGAAAATGAATTTTACTTTATTGTAGAACTATGTTCTGGAAACTAGCAAGCGCTGTGGCTTCCTTCAGCTAGGTGAACTAGAATTTTATTTCCATGGTACAGCTAAGTGAAAATAATTCAACCTCAGCTGAGAATAGTAGAAATTTTAGAGAAGCATAATTAACATTATTGTGAGCATGTATTTAATGCTATAAACTGTCACTAGCACCTGAAATACATTTAGGAGATGTGTGGTGCAATGTCTTTTTTTTTACTTTTTATTTTTTAACTGGGATACTTTGTGCATGTGTGTGACTGCACCTATTGATAGCTTTCAATACTCTAAATAGCATATGCCGAATTACACCATGAAAAAATGCAGAGCGCTATAGTAATTATGCTGGTAATACAGAAAAACACCTAAGTTACCATTAAATACTGTCCATTGGTCTTACAACAAGAAAAAGCATGTTTATAGCAATACAAAAAAAATCACACTTAATAATGACACAATACAGACATACTTTGAAATTCAAAAACGAGTACTTGACATTGCTATATATTTCAAAATGCAACATTTTCTCATATTACTATTGAAAAGCTTCTCCAATGTTTATAAAAAGCTTCACAAAACTATTATCATACACTTAAAACTTTACTTAAATTTACAATCAACTTTTTGCACTTCCTGCCCCCAACTTTGCTACATCTGCTTTGTGCGGAGCCATTCGAGTGCAGCTTCTGATGGGATGGCTAGTGAAAATAGACGCAACCAGGGAAATATGATGAGTGAAGCTCTTTTGATTATGTTTTTGAAGTACAATGAAGTGGTGGTATAATTGGTGAACATGAGTTGTAGATGCAGGCACTTAGGAGAGAAATTTAAACAAAAGTCAGCAGAAGAGAATACTATAAATGTAGAGGTAAACTTTCACCCAAGTCAAAGCATAACAAACTAAACAGGGGCCTACTGTGCTGTTCTGCAGAATCACCCAATAATTCTTTTTCTTCAGTATTGCCAGATGGTAAGATGTTTGTTGCCTTTGTGCTGTCTGATAAACTTTAGGTGTGCAGACTTTGCCCTGCATCTAAGTTGGTATACTGAGACATTTAAACCATGTTCATTCACTGTTAATATAATTTGGATAGACTAAAAGTTTAGTAGTTTTGATTGCTTTCTCAAATGGGGAGTTACTACACATTGATGAAGGGGAGTGGTACCCTGTCATTATTTTTGTGCAGTTCAACACTAAAAGGGTGTGGAAGCACTTATAGTTAAGCATGGTAACTTTTTTATCAGTGCTTGCTGACTTGCTGGGATGCTAGAAACGAGTTGCATAAGAAGATATAGGAAAGGGCTATGCAGTTCTAGGTCTTTAGTTTCATTTCTGCTCCAGTGATGGTCATTTTGATGTGGCTGGATGATGAAGTTCCTGAGTTCTGATTCTATGGACATGATCAAGAGCATCTCGGGCTTTACATATTGAACTAATTTCTGGGTCTTGGTCATTAACAATATATAGAGAGATGGACCATTTGGTTGTGGTGTATCGGGACTTCCATACCGTTTCTGTGAACATTACTTCTGGTTGCTGGTGAGGTAATGGTTTTATTGTTTGTATTAATTTTCTTTAGTAGTGCACTGATCATGTATGGACATTTACAGTCACAGTCCAGGTGAAGGCTTTCCAGAAAGATTTATATGAAATATGGATATAAGAAATCCATATTCCCCACAGATTCCCCAACAAATCTAAGCAGTGCTGTCTAATGGGAAGTGTCTGTAGAAAATCTGTTTTGGTTGTTGCGTAGTTTATGGAAAGTTAAGTTGATAAAAATGTGCAATGCAGAGCTACCAGAGTGGTGAAGGCCGACAGAGAGAGAGAGGGGGAGAGTGAGAGAGAGAGAGAGACAGCAAAAGGGAGCAAAATCAATCTGTGGGTGGTAAACAATTTTTGCAAATCGGGTGGCAGTGCCAGTTAGAGTATTACCTCATTTACTTTCCAAATAAGGAAAACTAGGATACATAGGTATGCGCTGGGAAGGAGATGAGAGAATTTGTTTGCCATGCTTTGCCAACTGCAATGCTTTGATTACTGCAATGTTTATGTATTTTATTTAGTTTAATAAACTGATCAGCAGCCTTTCCGGTTTACAGCTATAGAAAATATCTTGAACCTTGAATCCATGCTTTTCAAGTTCTTCTAACTTTTTTTTTTTTTTTTAAACTGGCATTTCTTTTTGGTCAACATAGGGGTTGCACTTGCAATATTATTTAATGTGTTGACAGACTATAGATAATTAACTCTGATCTGTAGCAAATTTTGCTTAGCAGTGTCCTTCTCAGCTGGACAACAACAGAATACCAAAATCAGAAGTGACAATTGTGCCCTTTAGTATTGCTCTGTCTGACCAGTGTGTTGCTTGCTGTCTGGCCGGTGACTTCCTTGCAGAAGGTTACGTGCAGCAGCAGCAGAGAGATGAATTTCAAAAAACAGTAGACTAAACTAAAAATACACTACAGTCACCATAATAGCAACTCTGATTGCTGCTAATTGTACTACTGAAATTCAGAATTAACATGCCTATTTCTGAACTATTCTTACCTTATGTCTCATGACATAAGTATGTGTATGTATATATATATATATATATATATATATATATATATATATATATATATATATCTCCATATATGGATTTGTATCACTTCACTGAAAGACCATTTCACTGACACCCATTTCACCCACAGTAGTGGACAACATGGAGCGGGACAACCTCCTTCTCTACAAAGAAAAGAATCAGAAAACAGGTGGGCCACCCAGACTAATCACCACTTATGGGTGCAACACCAAAGATTAATGGATATTGTCCAACAAACTGGAATATTTTGACATGTGATTCCAGACTAAATGAACTGCTTGGGGATAGATGCCTCTTTTCATTTTGTAAAGGTAAAAATCTTTCTGCATTTTTCAATCATTTCAAACATGGGCAGTTTACCAATACCAAAGTAACTCAAACAACTTTATCAGGGGAGCCCTTAATCGGATGCTTTCCTTGTGGCCATTGCATTCATTGTTTAATATTATTAAAAAAACAGAAGTTTCAGCAGTCAGAACACCCCTCATGTCTTTGACATTAGTTTTTTTGCCAACTGCACCTCCGATTGGGTGATTTATTTGGCCAACTGCAGTTGCTCAGCTTTTTACATAGGTCAGACTTCCAGATCTTTGAAATTCAGGATATCAGAACACCTCAGCAAGATAAAACACCACAAAGAAACCAATGCCCTTTATAAACACACTTTGTTACATAGAAATGCATATTTCAGTTTCACTATTATTGATAAAATTAATAGACCCAGGAATAACAAATTGGGTTGGCATGACTTGTTGAATACTATGGAGAAAAAATGGATTGTCAAGCTAGGTGGTCTGTTTAAACCAGGTCTTAATGAGAATCTCTAATTGATCACATGTTTATTTTCTTGCATATATAAGTATTTCTTTACTTGTCACTCTTTTACACTGATGGAGGCTTTGTATTGATTCAGCCGAAACCGGTTTATCATTAAAGAATACTTTTATTAAAGTATTAATTGGTGCCACTGTATGCTGGTCTCTTCATGATTTTTGGAATGCTTTTTATTTAAATTGAGACCCTGCAGCTGCCGTACTCGCAGAGTTTCTGCATTTTGTGTTCCTTACTTTTCTCTGGGGTTGGCCTGTGGCACCTACTGCATTTTGCCTGCAGTCTTTTCTAATTTTGGATCTTTATTTGCTCTCCTGGGGACCAAGCATGAAGGAATATACCTTATTTCTCCATTGATTGCAATATGTGACTTTATTTATCTTTTATTACAATGAGTGAGCGTTTGCATTTCATGCTGCAACTTCTGGGATGCGTGTGTTCCGTTTGGTTTCAAGTATTTTTTCTACTGACCTGCCATGGACTTATTTTCAAGATAATACAGTGAATTGTGTCCTGTGATTCAATGTAACACTGAGGAATCGTCAGTTAACCAGTCCGGTAACATTTTTCTGTTTTTTATAAAACGCTATATGGGACTTTGCTATATACACCCAACTGCTTCCTTTTGGTGGCCGTACTCTTAATGGTGGTGTTCAATCAAGCATTTCAACTGCATAGATTTATTTGGGGGTATCATCCGATTGACTTTGATTCACCACAACAACACAAGTTTTTATTTTTACTTTTCGGAAAGATTAACCCTTGTCGACGGCTGTTATATTTATAACACTATCGGGCCAACTATTCTGTATATTACGCTATCAGGCCCTGGATGGGACATCATGTTTGTTACCACAGGCATTCATTTATCAGCAAACAGCCGCTTTTTGGAACCATATTTGTGTGAATACATGAGGATTTGGACTTCATGATTATTGTGGAGATGGGGCTTCATTCTTAACAAATCATATTTGATGTTTTTGCATATATACTCAATGGATTTGGCGGATGGACATACAATCATCAGACTGATAGTTTTTGTGTTTTCATTTTAACCAATTCCAAGATAAGGTCTGGACATTTATTTTGTACTGTACCTTCACATCTGCATTTTTGCATTTTTATATGTATGGTACAACCAAGAGGGACAGTGCTTGATATTTACACACAAGTATTATTCTATTTATTGGGCATTCTAACTATTTGTCTTGTTTTCATTATACAAACAGTGTTTTTCATTCTGTTTGGCAGTTTATTTACAGTCGGGTGTACGCTCAATTGCCAAGTCATTTGTTGAGATTGTCTTCAAGTAATTTTAACAGTGGAAGTCTAAAATATCATGACAAGTTATATTTATGTTTTATACTAAGTGGAGCATAGTTGCTTAATAGTAGCAGTTAAACAGGATTGACATATCCACGGAGGGCTGTGTGCTATATATTTTTTAGTTAATATTTATACATTCAGCCCTTACTTTTTGGGCAGTATATAGCCTTTCGCCGTTAAGAAAGAACGGGTATACCCTCAATCGTTGTGATATCTGTTGTATTTTTTCTTTATGCAAACCTGATTAGGGGCAGTTTAAACCATTATGACAAATTACATTCATGTCTTATATACAACGGGGCATAGTTGACCAACAACAGCAGATTAATGGGATTGACATATCCATGGAGGACTGTGTGTTCTATTTTAATATTCACACATCCAGCCAGTAGTTCTGGGCAGAATATAGCTTTTGCATTGTTGTTTTCAGTTTTTCCCCTTGCTAACATTAGGCTTTTTGAATTGTAACCATCCATATAATGTGCTGGTTGTGTGCAATATTGCTCACCATACTATTCCAGTTTTCCTGAATATCACTTAGTTAATGGCAACTATTTAAGGCAAGCCAATAGAACTATTAGAATTGGTCAATGGTTCAATCAAGGTTAAGCAACTAAGGCATGTGATATCCTGTTTTTCCACTTAATTGTGTCAAGCTTATATACATATATATCCTGGATTTTTAATCCATGGCCTTATGTCTTACAAATACTGATTGACCACCCCCATTTTTTATACAAAAATTAGGATTGGCAACAATTATTATTGTTACAATTTCTTTTCATTTTAGAAATTAGTTCTATTATGTATGGTGCCTGTTTGAATCTAGGCTGTATATACAACTTTACTTTATTTATAAATTGTAATTTTGTATTCCATGATACTTTATTGATGATTGTATTTCACAGCATATAATCCTGCTGAATGGCTCAACAAGTTTTGATATTAACTCTCTCATGAAGGTTGTCTATCAGGTTTCAGGCCTAACCAAACTTACATGGATATAAATTGAGTATCAGGCTAGTTTCCCACTATATTTATATATTATTTCATGGTCTGTATAGGATGTATCCTTTTGATTATGGTTCAACACTCACATATTAGTAGGTTTTTTATAGACGGCCATTTGGGAAGCTTATAATCACCATACCATTGGTTGTTATTGCTATTTTCATTAGTTCATTCCACATTTTTTGACTTTGGAGTACAGTACCTGGGCGTTTTATCATTCAAATCTCATAGCAGTTTTTCAATTTTTTCATGCATAAGCCACGGTTGAATTATTATATCGTGAACAAAACATAAAATTTCAGATTCTAAAAACTTTAGATTCTAATTTGGCAAACTTTTATTACAACACCTGGGGCTTATTGATTCATACAAGGATCGGCTTATGGCCTACTATAATATATTACTGAGCACTTTTTGTGCTGTACTCAAGTTTGGTGATATCAGTGTGTGTATCCCATTTGATGGCCAAGTGCTTATTGATCCAGCCATGAATCGGCCTGGGTCGTTGTTATATAAAATATTATAGCTACAAATACATTGTTTACAACCATTATATTAATGTGGCCTGCTTTTTCTACAACTTCTGGGTCCCCTTTTTGACAACCTTTTTGATTTAATTTTGGGCCTTTTAGCCAGTCACTTACAATCCAGATACAATATGGAATTGGACAATTTATTAAAGAGCCTTGCTTCTGATTGGGAGGACCTATTAGTCTTCGGATTGGGAAAACATGGAGAGAATGTGGAAGGCACTGATGCTGTACCCAAAGGTGAAAGTTGTGAGACAATTTTTCTGAATTTAAATAAGCATATGCGCTCATTACGTAACAATGTTTGGCATTATAAGCTTTTCCGGGCGTACTTAACTAAAGGTATCACTCCACGTGGTTTATGTGTTCTCACACAACCACTTGTCAGTAATCCTGATGACCTTTTATTGAAACAATGGGGTGAAATACAACAGGAAACATCTCTCAAATTTGTAGAGATATTAGCTAATCACCACAACAGGATTATAGATCAAGAGACAGAATCCATCACCCAGCTAAGTGATATGGCAAAAAAGCATGAAGGACAACCCAATATACTGCAGTAGTATTAAAAATCTAAGTAAGGAACTGTTGACTTTAGAAACTCAGCTTAAGGAAAGAAAGAAAAAGAAGTTCCTTAGGGATTTAGGGGACTACAATAAAGGGGACCCCTTTAACTTTGGTAAAGAAAAACATGTCCGATTTACCCAACAAAATTGGACACCTTTCAAAAGGAAACACACAAAATCCATTTTAAAAAAGGGACCCATATATAGTACTGACACATCAGGTGAGGAATCATCCTCAGGCTTAGATACAGATTCAGTGGGTGCCACAGGCTCACCAGCCATGAAAAGAAGGAATTCCATAGCCTTACAGGATTTACACCAAGGAGGAGGGGGGGCAGGAAACATCGTAGAGGTAGACAATATGGAGAGCTTACTACAAATGTTTGTACACAAAGAACAAATGTAAATATAACCAACATTTCTTCTCATGCCCTCTCCTCCTCTGATACTGAAATACTAAATAAAGGTTTATCATTCCTACCTGTTTTTTTTTGTTTCTGAAGAAAATTTTGTTAATGATATTCTTTCATTTTGCAGGAATCTTAATTTAAAATTATTTTTTCAGGAACAGACAACTTCAAAGATCACTGATGACTTCAAATACCATAAATCTTCCTTTATGCCCCCTATGAATCATAATGTATCTATATTTCAAAATGCCATTATCAAAGATCTTCATTTTCATTTTAAGACACATAACCCCATGGCTAATAATATATTTAAAACATCTATGGACAATATTATTAAGCTAGCTAAGAACCATGAGTTAGTCATAATTGGGTCCGATAAAGGTGGAGCTGTAGACATACAAGATTGGGAACAGTACAATGAAGAAGCTAACAGACAGTTGTCTGACGCACGCTACTAGACCCACCTAAGTATCGACCCCACCCCCTTCTTTAAACAAAAAAATTGACAAATTTCTTTCTTTAGCAGTAGAAGAGGGTATCATCAGTAACAACACTAGAATACAACTAACTATAACCAACCCATGTCCACAATATGTATACTTTTTGCCCAAAATTCATAAAGATCTCAAGAACCCTCCAGGCAGACCCATTGTCTCTGGCAGAAATTCACTTACTGAACCTCTATCATTCTTTCTAACCAAATACTTGCAACCTCTTCTTAAATGTGTCAGAGCACGCATCAGGGACACCACAGAATTCCTTCAGATTATCTCTGAGGCACAATTAGAACCAGATTGGTTGCTGTGTACACTAGATGTTACATCTCTCTACACCAATATTTCACATTGGGCAGGATTAGAAGCCTTGGAATATTGGTTAAACAAGACAGAAATGTATAAACCTGGTTTCAACACTGTTATTGTGCCTGACCGAACATGTTCTTACAAAGAACATCTTCTTTTACCGGGACAAATGCTTCTTACAAATAAAGGGCACAGCTATGGGAGCATCTTTTGCATCAATATATGCAGATTTATTTATGGCATACATTGAAGAACAGATTATTTATGATAACTCCCATAACATATACATAGATGAAATGGATAGCTGGAGAAGATATTTGGACGACTGCTGGTTGGTATGGAGAGCGGATACGGAATACCTTTTGGAATTCATTACATATTTAAATGAAAATGAATGGGGAATTGAATTTACTGTCAACTATGACAAAAATAAAATTATTTTTTGTGATGTTTTGGTTTCCCATGCATCTGACCATACTTTGACAACTGAAGTATATTGGAAATTTCCCGAAAACAATTCACTTCTCCATGCCACCAGCTTCCATCCACCCCATATTTGTAAGAACATTCCTAAATCTCAATTTATGCGAATTAAACACATTTGTTCTGATAACAATACTTACAAACATTTCAGAGATGATTAGGCTCTTAGATTCAGGGACAGAATTTATAAAATGGGTCAGGTCTTACATACTAAACATGTAGTGGACAACATGGAGCAGGACAACCTCCTTCTCTACAAAGAAAAGAATCAGAAAACAGGTGGGCCACCCAGACTAATCCTCATTTATGGGCGCAACACCAAAGCATTAATGAATATTGTCCAACAAAACTGGAATATTTTGACGTGATTCCAGACTAAATGAACTGCTGAGGGATAGATGCCTCTTTTCATTTCGTAAAGGTAAAAATCTTTCTGCATTTTTCAATCATTTCAAATATGGGCAGTCTACCAATACCAAAGTAACTCAAACAACTTTATCAGAGGAGCCCTTAATCAGATGATTTTCTTGTGGCCATTGCATTCATTGTTCAAGATTATTAAAAACCAGAAGTCTCAGCAGTCAGAACACACCTCAAGTCTTTGACATTAGGTTTTTCGCCAACTGCACTTCCGATTGGGTGATTTATTTGGCCGACTGCAGTTGCTCAGCTTTTTACATAGGTCAGACTTCCAGACCTTTGAAATTCAGGATATCAGAACACTTCAGCGAGATAAAACACCGAAAAGAAACCAATGCCCTTTATAAACACACTTTGTTACACAGAAATACATATTTCAGTTTCACTATTATTGATAAAATTAATAGACCCAGGAATAACAAATTGGGTTGGCATGACTTGTTGAATACTATGGAGAAAAAATGGATTGTCAAGCTAGGTGGTCTGTTTAAACCAGGTCTTGATGAGCATTTCTAATTGATCACATGTTTATTTTCTTGCATATATAAGTATTTCTTTACTTGTCACTCTTTTACACTGATGAAGGCTTTGTACTGATTCAGCCGAAACCGGTTTGTCATTAAAGAATACTTTTATTAAAGTATTAATTGGTGCCACTGTATACTGGTCTCTTCATGATTTTTGGAATGTTTTTTATTTAAATTGAGACCCTGCACCTGCCGTACTCGCAGAGTTTATGCATTTTGTGTACCCATTTCACCGAGACCAAATCACCTAAATTTAATTTCACCTAAAACTCATTTCACTGACAAGTAGTACTCTAAGGCAAGTCAAAGGTATATGTCCTTTTCCCCACTGTAGTGCGATCCTGGTGTTAGTATATATAGTTGGGGGTGTGGGGGCACAGTCCCCCACATTGGGGTGTGTGAGAGGCATAGCCCCCCCACCTAGTTGGGTTTTACCAAATAATGTAACACAAAACAGACAACAGAAAACCAAATTAAGTGGGGGCTATGCCCCCCCCACACCCACCCTTTATGGAGGGCTCTGCCCCCCACACCCCCAACTATATATACTAACACCAGGATTGCACTGCAGTGGGGAAAAGGACATATACCTTTGACTTGCCTTAGAGTACTACTTGTCAGTGAAACAAGTTTTAGGTGAAATGAACTTGCAGTGAAATGAACTTTAGGTGATTTGGTCTCAATGAAATGGGTGTCAGTGAAATGGTCTTTCAGTGAAGTGATACGAATCCATATATGTATATATGGGTCTACTTTGTTTAGTTGAATCTCATTTCACTGAATTTAATTTCACCCCCACCACATCGCGGAAAACTCAAATTACTGAAAACTGATTTTACTGAATCTCATTTCACTGAACTGCATTTAGTATATATGGCACTGTGTAGAGAACTGTAAGGCAAGTAAAAGGTATATGCCCTTTTCTCCACTGTAGTGCGATCTTGGAGTTAGTATATATAGTTAGGGGTGGTGTGGGGGGCATAGCCTTCCCACCTTGTTTGTTTTATATTGTATTTTACCAAAAACTTCAAAACAATACATTTTAAATAATAGACATGCATAGTTGCAACACCAATGACTAACTCTCTCCAAAAGGCAATACGCACTCAAACTAAGTGGGGGGGGGGGTCTATGACCCCCCACAACCCCCAATGTGTATACTAACTCCAAGATCATACTACAGTGGGGAAAAGGGCATATATCTTTTACTTGCCTTACAGTACTCTACACAGTGCCATATATACTAACTGCAATTCAGTGAAATGAGATTCAGTGAAATGAGATTCAATGAAATAAAGTAGACCCATATTTATATATCTATATATATCTATGTATATATATATATATATATATATATATGTGTGTGTGTGTGTGTGTGTGTGTGTGTGTAGAAAATATATTTCTAAAGAGCACTGAACCACGGCTATATAAAATACTAGTTTAATCAAATAGAAACAATGGTGAGTGCTTTCGCAGTCAAGCTGCTTCCTCAGTTTAAACTAATCAGTTCAAACATTTAAATACACTCTCCACATAATGACATCACATTAATTCAACATTTAAAGGTACATCAAAAATGTATACATCAAAAATGTATATATATATATATATATATATATATATATATATATATATATATATATATATAAATACAAAAAGACCAACAACTCATAGACATTTAAATACTTGAATTGATCAGTTTAAACTGTCTGATGAAGCAGCTTGACTGCAAAAGCACTCACCATTGTTTGATTAAACTAGTATTTTATATAGCTGTGGTTTAGTGCTCTTTACATATATATTTTCTACATATTTCTCTTTGTTGTGAGAGCACCAGTTTACCCACACAGTCTGCTTATTTTTGTTGATTACAAAAGGTATCTCACTGCTGTAAATACTACGCCACCCCATTAATCAGTGTATACATGGAAAATATTTGTTGTACTAAAGTGTAGTAACTCAGCTTGCAATGTATTTAGCTTTGCTAGTAAAGGTTGAGCTAGTTTATAACAAGTTTAGTGCCTTATAAATGGAAATAACTCAAATAGGTTTGGCTTTGTGTATTTTGCTATATCTTTTAGTTTTGTACAAATTCAAAGTTTGATGCAAGTTCAAATAGTAATATAAATAAATCACTATTGGTCTGGTTATATTTTGTGTTGTTTAGTATTTTGTCTGTTCTTCAGTTTGCATTTGAATGTTGGCATCCCACAATTCCATTGGAGTGGGTTGAGCTACATAACTGTGTATGCAAATTTTATGTTAATTAAAATACAGATTTTTGGCCAGTTGTACTTACTTTTCATAGAGCTTTGTCCAGAGTGTTGACGTTTCCAGGTTGAGAGGCATGTCTCCATTCATGTGAAACAGAGTTCCTCCCTAACTCAATTCAGGTGTAACTTGGAAAATCAGATAGGGAACAGGAAATTCATCCCTGGTTTGGCACCTGTGTCACTAATGGACACAGGCAGCCTATAAATGGTTCATCTCCCAGACCCCTGTTTGTAAATGCTTAATCTCTCAAACCCTGCATAGAATTTTCAAGGGTACCAGAACTTGTCAGAGATGCATGGCTAGGCTTAAAAAGACCCTTGTGGTCATTAACCTAGTAAACACCTACGAACCTATTTAAGGCCACTTATCACTTATTACTTAGCTTGTATTGCAAATAAAAACTTGATGCAAAGCTGACAAATTGTTTTCACAGGCTGCAGCTTCATGTCTCCTACAAATTCTTCCATTTAAGCCATTACAAGGACTGTATAGGTTAAAACCAGATCAATCAAGAATAAGCCTGAAGTGTCATAGATTTGCTACATATTATTAAAATGGCATTTTTTATGGATACTTTGCTTGTTGATAATTATAGGCATTTTCTAGCATAATCCATGCTATTCACAACCACAGGCTAGAAGTAACAGCACTGGGTACCTATTTGTTTTAAATCTGTGTTTATTTTGAACTAGATGAGTGCTGGCAGCTGCAAAACTTGTTAGTATAGATTTCCCCTCATGCACCATCTACCTCATTATGTCGGAGCTTTCATGTTACCTGAGATCATTTGTTATTTAAGGTGAACACACGAATCAACTGTAGTTAAATCCGCAAGATGTTTGCAGGTAAAACGATAGCAAGACAAATTAAAATCAAGTAGAAACCCTTAGTTTATTCTACACAAAATAAGCAATGTGTAATCTATTACCTAAAACTTCTTTCATCATGTTTAAAACTAAATCCTTGTTATAACACCTGTTCTTAAACTTCTGAGCCAAATCTTCCATTTGCACTTTACATTTAATTTCATCCATATTAAGTCTGCTTACCCTCAAGAACTGCCCTTTAATTATACCACAAAAAATATGTCTGGCGTGGATACTTCTAGCATGTGTGTACTTGTTCACTTGAACTTCTTTTCTGTATACACAAGTTTTTAACAAATTAGATTCCCTGTATAACTGAACACCAAGATATGAGATCCTTTTATAGGAAAAATTAATTTTGAATTTAAGAAACATTGTAGTATTATTCAGATATTCAACAAAATCAAATACATGTTGTTCACTTTCTTTCCAAACCATGAAGTAGTCATCCACAAAACATTGATAAAATAAAACATTTTGTTTAAATGGATTAGAAGAACTACTAATCTATTCAAATTACCACTGATTTTAACACAATATTTGCATGGTGAAGTGAATTTGCAATTTGTCATGCAATGATCAAAGTTTTGTTTAAATAGGGTCAGGGCTGAATTCTGATTAATCTGGATGGGTATTTATTCCATAGTGTGGGGATCCTTTGAGACACATATTGGTCTTTCTAGCATGTTCTATTTATATTTCAGGCAAAGTTCAAATCCTGGAGCTAATGTTTCTGATGCTGTTTGTTTGGTGCATGTTCAAGAGATCCATCACAGCTGGATCTGAGGATGCCTTATATGCTAGGCATAGGTCACCTCCTAGTAACTTGTAGGAGACTGAGTGCAGAGATAGGGTCTTACGGAGATCTGTGTAGGACAGGGTATTCATACCCTGGATTCTCCTGGTAAGGAGCCTTTGAGGGCAGTCAAACTGTTGCAAGTGCCTGGTTAGGTACATGACAAAGGGGGCATTGTACACAATGATGGGTCTGATAAGGGCTGAGTAAAATGATACTGTAACTTCCTTGGACCTGGATGCCATGCCCTTGCTTATTAGTTGGGTGACATAGAATGATTTTCTTATTGTCTTGCTATGTGTTGATCATGGCCAGATTACTATTTATATATGTTCCTAGATCCCTAACTACCAGGTCAACTATTAAGGGTGGTTTATCAATGTAGTAATTAACTTGGATGGATGATTTCCCAAAGGGCACTATAATGCAGTTCTATGTGTTGAGTTTAAATTCATGTCTCTGGCACCAGACATTTGTTTGTGTTAGATCTTCTTGTAGAATGCTGGTATCATTGGGGAATCTATGATAGCTTCCAATTTACAGTCTTCTGTGAGCTTGGTGAGCCAGAGGCCTTTGTCATTAGCCTTGACGTCTGAGAAGTAGATGCCAGACAATAGCAGGCTCTACAAAGAGCTCTGGGGTACTCCGTTGGTGACTGGTCTCCTGGTGGAGGTGGTCTCACCAATCTTAACTTCTTGGGTTCTATCTGTGAAGCAGCTAACAATATAGCCAGTTATGTAGGTATTTATGCCAAGTTCTGAGAGTTTGTCAATAGTAGCTGAGAGGGGTATTGTGTTGAATGCTGAGTCAACATAGGCAGTACGCACTATTTTCCCTTTATCCATAGCCTTGGTGACTCCATCTTGAAGAAGTCTACCAGGTTGAGTAGGCAAGACCTTAACAAAGCCAAACTGTAATGGGTCCAGTGTCTGTAGGTTGCCAATATCCTTGTTCTTTTTTAAACACCTTTACTTAATAATCACTTGTCACATAGGCAAATTTACATTCATACAAAAGTAATCCAATGTCCTTGTTGATCATTTCCACCATAATTCGTTCCATGACTTTGCATATTATTCCTATCAGACTCATAGGTCTGTAGTTCCTAGAGTCAGTTGATTGTTTACCCTTATGAAGAGGGATGATTGTTGCGACTCTCCATTCACCTGGCACATAATCTGTTTTTTGGCTGTAGTTGAAGAGTGATTCAAGTGGTCATGCTAGATCATGTTTTAGGCTATCTAGGTGGATATTGTCAGAGCCCACTGAGGCAGTGTTTTGGCCTTAGCAAGTGCAGCCAGGACCTGCTCCCTGTTGGTATTTAGGGGATATGCTAGAAGCGATTTCATGGGTGGCAGTGTAGCAAGCGTAGAGGGGATGAAGTTAGAGCTAAATTTATCTGCCAGTAGATTCACTATGTCATCCTTGTCAGTGAAGGTTGTGCCATTATGACCAGCTCTGCACACTGCTGAGTACTACTTTTAAGGGTTCTGACGTAGCTGAAGAAGGCTTTGTGATTGTCCTTAGCCTGGGTGGCTATTCTGACCTCGTAACTGGCTTCTTAGTTTCTTGTTTAGTTGAATCAGAGAGCTTTTGTCTGTGTGAGAGTTGCTTGGCCATGACTTTTTTCTTTTGTTATGTACCCTGTTAAAGTAAGGATTCCACCAGTTGGATTGTTTTTGGTGTTAGATTTGCACTTACTTCTGGTAGGTATCACAGCCTCAGTGCAGCCATTTACATGTTTACAGCCATTTACAGGGTTTGTGGGAGCCATGAATTTTCAAACTATCACTTAATAGGATGTAGTTTGCTTTAGAATAGTTTCTAACTGTTATGGGTATAGTTGGATTTTCCAGACTGATTTTTATTTCAGAGGAAAAAGCTTTATGATCTGACCTCACCAATAAGGATGTGATGGGGGGGGGGGTGCAATGCTTTCCCATGTTGGTGAGCATTAGGCCTAGTATGTTTGATCCTTTGGTTGGAGTGCACACTATCTGGTCCAGGGTGTTCCTGTTGATAAAGTCCAAGAAACATTGTGCCTGTGAGTTAGAGGCAGTGTACATTTCCTATAGTCTATAGAGGGGTCGTTAACATCTCCCATGAATAAGGTATTTGGTTGAATGGTGAGTGCCTCTAGTAGAGCTAGATAAGAGTTGTGAGCATTGTGGGCTGTAGATGGTGAGCTGCTGCTGGTTGGGACATGATAAGGAACCTTGTCTATGGAAACTCCATCTTTAGCCCCTATCTGTGCTAGTGTTGGCCTAAATGTGCAGAAGGCACTATAGCCTTGCACTTCTGGAGCAATTTCTGTGGCTTTACCCCAAATCTTAGTAACAACACAGATGTCCACATTCTCCAGAGTGATGAGAGGTTGTAGGGTGTGGAGATTCTTGTTTAGGCTCCTAGCATTGAGCAGTAACACCTTAAAATTGGTTTGAGCTTTTTTTTCTTTATTTGCTGTGTTGGTAGTTTAGTCATTTTAACATTGCCAAAAAAGGCACTAAGGAGGTGGATAAAGTTTTAGCCAATATTGGAAAGCCCAGGAGACAGGTGCAGGCCATCATTAGCAAAGCAATGTGGTATGCTAATCGAGTCCTCCCATGTTGATAGATAAATATTGAATTTCCCTGAAGTGACACCATAAACTAAGCTAATGATTAAAATCAATAATTTTCTGTTCTTACTGTGGTATCATCCTTGGTGAAGGTAGAATGCTGCTCAGTGCTAGGCACGTACCTGTCTGTAACACATTATTCAGGGATATCCATTTTCATATAGTCCAGTGAGGTACATCTCAGGTCATTTACATCCACATGGACTATGATAGATTGGTACCTGTGATGCAGTGACCTGAGTGTTTGAGTGATATTGCAGATCCTAGCTCCATATAGGCAACTAAACATTATCTTCTCTTTTTCCACCTTTTCCAAAACGGCAAGTGTGTGTCATACAATAGAATCGCCTATGATAAGAGTACTAGATAAAGTGTTTGCTTGTCTTATTGATTTTCCCCAGGATTCACGAAGCCTCCGTGTAAGAGTTATAACTCTTACACGGAGGCTGCAGTTAAACGGAGTGATGTCAGCATGCTTTGCATATTCATGAGAGCATGCTGAATCACACCTAAGTCTAACATGGTCCATGTAAGACAGTAGGGGGCGTGTCCGTAGGCTGAGCCCTGCAAGCGGGCATGCCCCCAGAAGTGTAAAAGTGCCCAAAGTAAACACCCACAACAGAGTCCACGGAAATGTGAATAAACACATCACAACACATGCCCCCACAGACTATGAACATAAAATATATATAAATGAACATGTTATATATTTTTTAAATTGTAAAGATGTTTAACCGTGAGTGCGCTCGTTTGTGGCGTGCCGTAAGCGCAGCTACAGTTAGCAGTCAGTGGGAAAGCATATAAGAACTAAATATGCAAAATAAACCAGGAAGCAATAGCGTAGCGGTAGAGATGTTGGCTGAAGAGCAGGCATTCATGGTTCGAGCCCCCACAACACCAATTTTTTTTTCAAAATAAGCAGGAAACAAGTCCCTGACAAATATGTACACATAAAACCACAATTTATGTAAAATGTAATGAAATAGCCCATTTATATTGAAGACATGTGAGGTAACAAAAGAAGAAAAAATGCCAGATGTGCTCATAGCTGAGCTACAGTTTAACAGAGTGAGTGCATGTGCCCGTAGATGGGCAGTGTTTTAACTGGCGCAAAATGAGTGCCCGTAGCTGAGCAGTGGTCTAACACGCTAAATCTATGTGCCCCTAACTTAGCTGAGCGTAATATGCGTGTCGATAACCAAATGAGGCTTAAAGCAGCGTACCCCATTTGCGCGGAGCTGCGCATCGCGCAAACGAGCTAACCGACGGGCAACGTTGAGCAAGCCGTATCAAAACTGCCATTACACAGACACACCCCTCAGCATGTCTAGACAGTCATGAAAAATAAAAAGCAGTGGCCAGGTTAGAACCCAGGATACTATACACCATAGTCAAGGTACAGAACCACTAAGCCATGACAGCAGTACCTAGAAATGCAATAATAGCTAATATATAGGAATGAATACAAACTGGAGCATGACAATGCAGGTTTACTGAAGTTGATACAATTCCAAAATGGCCAATCACAGATATGTGGAAAACGGACTATATAAGCCCCATAGGCGGGAATACACAGCATAAACGATTGTAGAACTGACCTGCAGGCAGAATGACAGGAGTAGGAGAGGGTAGTCGCTTTCGAGCACAGAGGTGGGGTGTTGAGGAGTCCAGGTACATGGTCTGGCTCCTAGTCCATAATCATGAGGCCCAACTCATGCAGGGCCAGGTCCTCTGGGGAGCATACAGGGCCGAGGCGTGGGACCGGTTGGCTCATGATCTCACCAGTGCCACAGGGATTCCAAGGACTGGTGAGCAGGTCCGTCACCACCATGCGGACCTGAAGAGATGCAAGCAGGACCAACTGAACCTTTGGATCCAGGAGGCCCGCAAACACCCAACGCCCACTACTGAGTAAGTAACATTTAATTATGTATGTAAGAAATTAAACTAGCTGATATTATGGAGATGTGTATTCCAATATTACTTCATTTATATTACAGCTGCAGGTGTCCGTTCTGCGAACCGCAGAGCCTATGGCGATAGGCTGGTGCGGTTGCACCACCAGGCAGGTCAGTAATCCACTACCAGTAACTGTAAAGAAATATAAAAGTATGACAGTCAGCAAAAGAGTGCAGTGTAGTCAGTAAGGAATAAAATCTGCAAGTAACAGTGTGAAAGTGTATGCAAGTATTGCTTGATTACAAAAGTGTTTTCAGCCTGTAAGTTTAACCAAAAATGAAACTGTCTGACATATATTCTGAAATAAAAATGCCCTACCTGTAAGAAAATAGTACACAACCTGCAGCAGGCTGAAAAGTATAGCTGCAGAAGATGATGAAATCACATGTGTGAAATATATCCCTGTGGAAATACTGAAACATGACAGAAGTGAGACTGCTAGAAAGGATTGTAATAACTACTGGTAAAACATGTCAATAAAGCCTAGAAGTACCATCCTGAATAGTAAAATGAAAGCAAGTGAGAGAGTGTGAGAAAGTGTCATGAATCCAGCAATACAGTAGTAATAACCCTGAATAAAGTATACTGCAGTCAAGACAGAATGAAATGCATGTGAGATTCAAAACCAAACAGCAAAATCTGTTCAAAGTGGTGCTGCATCTGGAATGTGTATCCCAAAATCTGGATATGTTGCTCTCAGTCTGCAATATGCAGATAGGATGATTGTCTGATATACCAAACATCCACACTTGTCTACAGCTATATAAAGCAAATGTAGCAGGATGATGTAGCTGAACAAAGCTAGATATGAATGTGTATGAAGAACCATAAAATGTATATTGATGTTGCAGTAACAGTCCTATCACCAAGTTGAAATAGTTATCATATAGGAAACTGTAGTTAGAACAGTAGTGTGTATATAACTGTAGCTATTAGAAATGTACAGCATATGTATTGTTATTTGAAGGTGTTAATATTACTTTCTTTACCCCACCCTATAACCACATATAACCCATTCCACGTGAAAATGGTATGTGCAATCACAATTAACACCCCTGGACGTTTGTCCTGTTGGGTCATATATATTTGCATGTCCGTTGATGCATCTGCCCTGTTCATACATCCACACTTGATGGCCTGTTGCCATCAATTAACCCTGCATGTTGTTGGACTGTATATTTCTGTTGATATTATGCATGTGTTATGCACGCTGTTCAATGGTGTGAATATCTGGGTGTTTGGTCAATGGGAATACTAATGCATGCTGTTACAATGAATTGTGAATGGTATTATATGTCACTAACCCAAACTGTCATGACATAATGCAAGACATAGGACGACAGGGAAGGCGGGTTCCAGCAGACCCACCTCTCCCACCTCAGCTGGCGAGTGCACCTGGCACTAGTGCCGAGTCCGGACCCTCCTCCGGTGGCCCTGTGCCACCTGCGGGTGGAAGCACTGCAGGGGATGGGGCTCACCCCCCCTCTGCAAGTGTGGCCAGAGGAGAACCACCACTCACCCTCCGTAGCGTCCGGACTGTGGTGCGTAGGGAGATTCGGGACTTTGTTCTCGAGCCCCAACGCCAGCTCGAGGCACGAGTGGCGCAACTAACGGGCATGCCTGTTGCCCCGCCTACACAGCCCCCAGCTCAGCCCCGTCCTGGGCAGTGAAGGAACAGTGGCAACTGCCTATGGGTGGGGATATCAGTTCCACTGTTGCCATCTGTGGGCTCATGGGCTCTGGATATCCAAACCTCAGTCCTCGTCAATTGCGTAACCCCCCCACACGTGTCATACACCGCCCCTGTATGCGTCTTGTTTGTCTTGTCTGTTTACCTACCCAACCTACCTCCCCAGCTGTACCGACTTCCTTCACCTGACATACCACTCTCACCTGAAAAAAAAAAAGGGCACTCTGTACCCACAAAAAATTACGCCCCATACATAGCTGCCCATTCCGCACACATGTCTGCTGGACATGGAACCTATCAATTACAATTGGCTGTACAAGTATTATTGTTGTCCTGACACCTCTCTCAGGGGTGGAAGGTTTCAAATGTCACACCAAATTACATACATATGCACAGCTGTTGCTGATGAAGAAATGGGCAGCTATGGGCCTTACCTACATCCCTCCTGCACATCCCAAGCTTGTTTCCCTACTGTCTTACCCTCTTTGTGACCCCTTTTTCACCACTTTCCTGTCTCCCCATTTTCTTTTCTTTCAAAGAAAATAGCTGGTTCATGCAAGAGTAACCACGTTTAAGCGGTTGTAAGCGGGTGTGCGCGGAGCTAACCGCCAGTGCGCATGCGTGAGCTCCGTGCAAACCAGCGCTAACCCGGTTACAACTGCTTAAAAGTGCCTTAGTCACTTTGATTGACAGGTCCTGTACTCAGTTCAAAAGCAAAATAAAATCCCACTGTGAGTCCCGAACCCAGGACCTTGGAAACAGTAGTCTGCATGACTTACCACTAAGCCATGACTCTTATACAAGAACATTGTGCTAAAATAAATATATCATGTAATAGTAGGAATGAATGTAAAGGGAATATAGATGTGTAGTACACAAAGCATGCCATTTAGAATTACTATCAAAACTAGTGGATTTCCATAATAGTAGTGTGTGAACAGAAACAGCCATGCTAGTTGGAAGCTAGTAGGTAATAATGTCACTATAGCACCTTGCAAGCCACACACATACTCACAGCAGGGTAAGCACTGCCCATACCCCACAACCTCTTACAGGAACACATCTGGACCAAGTAATAAAATATGTGGAGCAAAGGCCCAAAACCAGGGACTCATTACAAATAATGTTACAACAAACGCAGACAGTGCAGAGAGTAACAGGGTCTGCACTTTGTGGGATGTTTGGAAGGGTATGCAGTCTGAAACTTGAATGTTTGTCACCATATTCTGACTTGAGCCCAGAGTGATTTGCCAGAAAAAGGTGTGCATGAGATATTGACCAAAATATGATGTAGAAATGTGGACAACCTGCAAATATCTGTACACATGACGGGTCTGACACCACCATATTTGAATAGTTAAGAGCCTAGACATAGCAACAGTGAATGACTTACAGGGATGCCCCACAGACCCCATGTGAAATGTACAAACAGTAGGCAGAAAGGTGTATCACATGCAATGGTAACTATGGAGTCCTGAAAGTATTCATCACTTGCATGGCAGAAAATGTGTAGTAATACATATGCTCATGCTAACCCACAGTCACAACTGCAGCATACCAGACATTTTAATGGGTGTACCCCACTGATATGTACCATTCCATGAGGCACATAACAGATGAACCTGAAAGTCTCTGGGGCCTGCTCAGCAGCATACTCAAATACATTAATAGATGTCAAGGCCCACACCATGGCCAGACCACACTGCATGCTGTAACACCCTAGCAGATATAGCAAGCATTCCAAGGTGTGAATGTACATGGAAAATAGGAAAGCTACAGCAGCACACTACAGTCAGGACACCTAGCAGGCATACAAGTAGTGACTGTAAAGGGCAACTATTGAAGCCTTAGCAACAAAGTGCAAGCAAAAGTGAAAGGAAAGCACACACACACACATTAACAGTAGTAGTAGTTGTAGGTGTCAGTGTACATACACAGTTAGTACAGGAAACTGGAGAAATGAATGGAGGAATGTTAATCTACAACACACCTGGAAATATGAGAGAGATACCAACCTTTACACTCACAGAACATTGTCCACAGCATAACAGCATGGTCCCTGCCCTTAAAATCTGAAAGGGCTACGCCTATCTCACATACCTTTTATAGCACTGTTCTGAAATCACAGTGAGAACTGCAATCAGTACACAACTGGCTGCATGCAATTAGCAAATGCTGGCTAACAATTGGTGCAGAGGCCATCACATGGGCATATGCAGATACCTACAAAAGTATGCTGTACTCCCAGTCCACACATGCAATACTTTCATTGCACCCTGAGAAGGACGTGAGAGACAGACAGACAGAGAGAGAGAGAGAGAGACAGAGACAGAGACAGAGAAATTTGCAATTAAGCAGACACAAACAAATTGTTCAGCAACAGCCACCTGAAAGCTGACAACTGGGAAGTGGAGCAGCAGGACAGAGAACCAGACGGCAACACAAGCAGCTGTGACAAACACAGGTAATGTAAAGTAATACTATAAAGGTCTACATACTGTGAACCCTCCATATGTGTCATTGGTCTGTATCCATATGTATATGAAGATGTGTAAAGGGCAGGGGACATACAGCAACTATCAGTGAAGGCTGTACATACATTTGTATGTGAGAGCATCTATGTGCACATATCAATGTTGGTTGATTGTAGGTTGTAGTGCCATGTACAAAGTAGGTTTCACAGTTATGTATGTTTAGCAGTATGTTAGTGTGTGTATACAGTATGGTAGACAAACATGTTGATATACCTGTCTAACATATGGATACGTATGTATGTCAACATATGTATGTGTATATATATATATATATATATATATATATATATATATATATATATATATGATATGCATATATGTATACATACATAGAGAGAGAGATGTAGGAATACATAGACAGATGTAGATAGAATATTGTACAAACATATCTATGTAATGCACACATACAGATATAGATATATGTAGATACATATACATAGACAGACTGATCTGACTATCTACAGGTATGACTGTATATGACGACCTTCAACACAGCCTGTCCCACCCCTTCTGTCACTCTCACTCCCTCTGTGTCCCCCTCCCACATCTATAGCAATATATGTACATCAATATATATATGTGTATATGTATACAGACATATATATATATATATATATATATATATATATATATATATATATATATATATACATATAGATATATCTATATACATATATATATATATATATATATATATATATATAGAGAGAGAGAGAGAGAGAGAGATGTATATAAATTCTGAGTGAGGCACATGTGTACAGATGTATTGCAACAGGTGCCTGGTGACAAAGGCATGGAGTGAACACCAGTGTCAAAACCAGAGTACCATACCACATTCCAAATCACCTACACCAGTAACCACCAGATATGTGATTGGCTGCCCACCACTGCATGTGTCAGGGGTGAACAGGGTCATAAATGTGTACAATAGTGGCCCCAATGATATTCACAGTGGCACACTATCCCTGGAATACCTGCACATGGTATGTGTCAGCGGACATGGTGTGTCAGCTATGGACATGTAGGTCGGTGTACCTCCACACCACATAATGGATGCCATGGTATGGACCTCACATGACAGCTACAGATATGGAGAAGGACACAGTGACATGTACAACACTGTGACAATGCACTCAAACACATTACCAATGCACAGTGACTGACAACACCACAGAGTACACATATACTACCCACATAGAGGTTACCACTCCCGGATTTACATATGTAAGTCACACCCATGACAGATGTCCAACAACCATAGTAACACCTCACACCATCCACAACCTAAATGTCTGCTGTGTGTCATCCGTGCCACTGCAATAGAGTGCACATGTGGAGGTAAAAGTTCCTACCCACAGATAAGACATACCCTGCAATAAACCACACAGTGTTAAGAAGCAAGACTCCCCATGAGTACATGTCACACATACCCCTGCTGAATGTTAGTCAGATAGGTAATATGCCATATGAGTCACCCTGTGTAACTGTGTGACAGCAGCAGGTACCATCACACCACATGTGTCACAATGGTCAGGGTAGCAGAACAGTACGCTGCTGTAGTCCCACGGCAATAGCATATTGTATAGTATTGTATTGTAATGTAATGTATTGTGTTGTATTGTATTGGTATGTTGAGGTGCCTCCTTCATGGAGTGGAACCACTGCTGCTGTGCGCCAGTGTACAGGTACATATCCTGTAGTCAGGCTAGTGTTACATAGCACTTCTATATGTGTGTTTAGCTCCTGTCAGAGTTTATGTAGCATGCAACTGGGGATACCATCAGGTCCCATTCATGTTGTGTATTCTACTGTCCTGAGGGTGGCTCTCACCTGGACATCTGTGATGACAGGGAGGTTACAGTCAGCTGGGATAACTATGTCTTATTTTGGGGGAGAGGGCGGGTGACACCTGCACTGAACCTGTCTGCCACAATGTTGTCAATATCTGTGGTGTCAGTGAAATATGTGTTGTTGTGTACTAACTATGGGCATAGAGGATGGATCCTGACCAGGTTGCTAACATAACTGAAGAAGGCCTTCTGGTTATCTGTAGTGTCCCTCTTGATTTCCCTCTCAAAGTTGCCCATGGATGTTTGTATGATGGAAAATAGATCCTTACTAGTGCTGCTCAGACATGCCCTCCCTTTATGGAATTATGCTCTGTCTTGCAGTAGCTTCCATCTTCTGTAATACAAGCTGTCTATGGCTGGGGTCCACCAGACAGGATGCTGTCCCTTTGTGGAGAGTGTCTTGGTCATATATGGGATTGCATGATCTATGCATTCTCGGAGATGTCTGTAGAAAGCAATTGTGTAGGGGTCAGCATTGTGGGTTGTATCTGCCACTGGCCCAGTGGGCTGAAAGGATACCATGTCACTGTTACAAAGTGTAAAGTTTGCATCTGTAATGTTATGCACTATAGTCGTTTGTGCTGGTGGTGGAGGTGGGATATGTATATCCAGGGCAATCAGTGTGTGGTCAGCTCACAGTAGTTGATGATGTAGGCCATACAGTACCTAGATACAAACCCCAGAGTGAGGAGGTGCTCTTGACCTGAATCAGTGTTCTGACTGCTGGGGTTTGGTAGTATGTCGTATGGAGTGTGCCAGGTACTGTTGCACAGTTGCTGGCTGAGCACTGATACCTGGCCATTTACATGTGTATCCACCAATAGACAGACAGATGCTATATATGTGAGATATGTTGTATCATAACAGTCGAGTAGCATGTGTAGTATGTGTGCCAAATTCTGCTGACATATATTGCTGATATCAGGTTATTTTCTTTCTCAGGTACATGGCCCACCCGCGGAATCCCACCTACTCCACAGCTGAGGATGAGGAGATACACCAGAGCCTGGTGCGGGATTATGCAATACTCTTTTCCCGCACCAGCCAGAATCAGCAGGAGAGGGCTGCACTGTGGCAAGACCTTGTCTGTCGGGTAAATGACATAGGCACGCATAATAGGACATATGAGCAGGTACGACATCACTGCAGTGATTTAATCAGACATGTCCATCAGCGTGCGTCGGATATCCACAGGCAACAGGTCGCCACAGGTGGTGGGGTGGCTACACATCCCCCACTCACCAGACTGGAGGGACTACTCATGAGTGTAGTGGCTCCAGTCCGCCAGCAACAACAACAGCAGCAGACATGCATTATGATGGAGGCTGGAGCCACGCAGCAGCAAGACAGTGAACGTGCAGGTAATATGCCATATGTATAGTTGACTGTTGTGTACACTGGTAGTCAATGCATGTGTGAGGTGTGTCCTTGGTTTGTAGCTGTCACCATAGTATTTAATGTGCAAGTGTGATATCCTCAATATTAGCAGCTGACCTGTGAAAGGCGACTGTTGTACAACTGACCTGTATCATACTCAGTAACAATGGCACAGTTGTGCCCACTGACATTAGTTTCTTCACGTCTGCAGGACCCTCTGGTATAACAGCAATGCAGCCTATCCATGCTGGTGAGTGTGTATTAACAATTCCTGTAATAGTGTTGATAGTAATAGTACTATTTGGCTCACTTAGTAGTGCTCTTTGTATGCATGTAGGTGTGTCTGTGTCTGTGTGTTGATATCACGCATACTGAGTACTGTACAATTGTGTGAAACTGTGTGCATGTGTGCATGTGTGCATGTGTGCACCTGTGCATGTGTGCATGTGTGCATGTGCGCCTGTGTGCATGTGTGCACCTGTGCATGTGTGCACCTCTGCATGTGTGCATGTGTGCACCTGTGCATGTGTGCACCTGTGCATGTGTGCATGTGTGCATGTGTGCACATGTGCACCTGTGCATGTGTGCATGTGTGCATGTGTGCACCTGTGCATGTGTGCACCCGTGCATGTGTGCATGTGTGCCTGTGTGCACCTGTGCATGTGTGCATGTGTGCACCTGTGCACGTGTGCATGTGCGCACCTGTGCATGTGTGCATGTGTGCACCTGTGCATGTGTGCATGTGTGCATGTGTGCACCTGTGCATGTGTGCACCTGTGCATGTGTGCATGTGTGCACCTGTGCATGTGTGCACCTGTGCATGTGTGTGCATGTGTGCACCTGTGCATGTGTGCACGTGTGCATGTGTGCATGTGTGCATGTGTGCACCTGTGCATGTGTGCACCTGTGCACCTGTGCACCTGTGCATGTGTGCATGTGTGCACGTGTGCATCACTGGTAATGTGTAGACATTGTAAACTGTGTGTCCTATTTCCCTTCCACAGGTTCTGTTGCTGCTCTAGTGTCATGTAGCAGGGAACCTGAATCAGGTGCCGTGGGTACTGATAATGATGACATCTGTGTAATGGCACAGGAAAGTATGCCAGGGTCCGCCATTGGTCAGCCGATTGACAGTACACAGCTGTCGACCCCATCAATGTGCACAGTTATCCTGCCAATACACCCTTTGTCACCAATGTCCCTAGGTGATGGACAGCATACAGTGGGCATTGACCAGGGTAATGTGGTATCTGTGGCACATGCCTCCCCACACAGCAGCCATGGGCATGGCCCGGAGATGGTACCACACAGACAGATGTCCAGGGGTTCTCGTGGGAGCATCCATGGGCGTACTGCCCCTGTCAGACATGCCCACAGAGGTCTTACAACCTCAGCTATGTTTCGGGCTGTCATGCAGGCACAGTCACATATGGAACGGTACACCAGACAGGGTCTGAGGGAGCTGACAGCATGTCGCACAGCCATGACTGACAGTATGCGTGACATTGCGGCTGCCATCCGTGATTTCACCGATGTCATAGACAGACATTGTGGGGACATATTAGACCGGTTCCACAACTACATGTCCATGAGCCAGGGCGATGGTGGGCGGTTGAGGCGTAGACGTGGCCGTATGCCAGCAACAGCAGCAGCTGGCAGTCGTCGCGGACGACAACAGGGCCGCAGCCGCCCCCATAGTGCCAGCAGCAGCCCCAGCAATGCTGGGTCTGTGCTGTCATCAGACCGCCCCAGGAGACCACGTGCACGTGGCTCTGGCCGGGCCCGACAGGGATCTGTGTCCAGTCAATGAACACCTG
This sequence comes from Protopterus annectens, assembly GCF_019279795.1. NCBI lineage: Eukaryota > Metazoa > Chordata > Ceratodontiformes > Protopteridae > Protopterus > Protopterus annectens. Next base: position 1,682,689,938 of record NC_056735.1, on the reverse strand, counting down.
CTTCTGATGACAGTACCCAGTCTGGGTTGGTACTGGATACGGTCAGTAGCACCCCTGCAAGGCACAGGTACTGTGTCCGTGGCCAGAGACATTGATCTGTATGACCTGGCAGGTACAGTCTGTGGCTGTCCACAAACACCAGTATATGGCAGCCATGAGGTGGAACTGTGTGCATCCATACACACATGCGAATTGACAACACCTAGGGCTACCGCATACATGCATACACTGCATCAACATTGCCCCACCTTCTACTGCTGTCCCTCACCAACACACATACACATACATGTCAATTGGTGGTATCGGTGGCTGACTCAGGCATACCAAGTTCACACCCTGTGCATATGATGAAACTGTGCCACCTCCTGCAATCTGTAACAACTGTGCAGGTACAGGTTAACATGTTGCTGATGCACAGGGTGACCACATAGATGTGTAGTAATAGTATCATGTTGTTAACAGTACTGTGTGCTGAATTAATTGTGGGTATATCACAGCATGCCTGATGCAGTAAGTGTGTGATTGTCATGTCCTGTTGTCTACACCCATGGTAAGTACCATAGTGTATCATCTGCACATGTTGGCATACTGGTGGTAATGATGTCAACAGAAGGCTACATACATAGGTAGCACAGGGATAAGGTAATGAATGTAGTAATACGCAATGATGGACATGTAAATTGCAAGTGGCATGTTGCCCACACTGGACTCTGCAATGCAGATGTTTGAGGATGTTGATATGTGTGCAGTACTACACGACTGGTACAGGACACACAGGAGCACCCTAGCACTGCATGCTCACATCTCATACCATGCTAGACAGCCCCAACACACAAAACTAACTGTCACAGGAGGGAGAGTCCCCATATATGTCAGGGATACTGTGGTGGCAGGCCAGGTAGCATACATCCTACTAAGTATGGAACCACTGAGTGAAGGCTCAGTGTCTGTTATTTGACATGTGTATTACTGCAGGTATGAGCACATGGGTTTCCATCCAGTTATTGTACATCCTGACAGTACATGGTCTGTACACTTGTGTGCACTGAGACTGGACCCTAGCCATCTGACCCGTGTATTTCCATGTACATGTGCATAGTGCCTGCATATTTGCAGTGTTACCTACTGGAACTGGTACAGCTTGTTTGTTGTACAATGGACTACATGCAGCCCTGTTTACTGTAGCTTTGTTTGCATGCATGTTTGCTTGCAATTACCCTGGAATACTGATCACACCTGCAATGCATGGTTATAGAGCTTCTGTGGACTCCTAGTGCCATCTGCATAGCTTACTATATGTATGTCCATGTCCCACTTGACAGGATGTCACTGTTTGTCCTGTTCACATGTACATTGCCTGTGACACAGTGCATGTGACTTACCTGGCATGTGTCCACGTGAGCAGTCATACATGCTACTGCTAACTAATCACAGGCACTACACCTTCACATATTCATCTTCTGTTGAACTACCTGCTTTGCTAGGGATGGCCTGCACCTGTCACCCCTGGGCTTTCAGATATTGGCAAAGGCTCTTGCTACCCCCATAGTGCCTATGTTAGGCAAGGCTCAAATGACAAACCCACCTTCACAGGTATCACAAGGGATAAGAAACTAAGAGTAATGCTACCCAACGCCAGAAGTCTAAACCTCCAGATGCATGCACCCAAAACACTCCTTGGCATGGAGAACATCGATATCTGTGCAGTAACAGATGCCTGGTTTAGAGATACTGAGAGCACACCAGCACTACCAGGTTTAACCTGGTTGATTTCTTTCAAACAGTCACCAAGGCCATTGACGAGGGGAAGGTGGTTCACACAGCCTACCTGGACCTCGCAAAAGCCTTCACAACAATACCCCACTTGGGCATTCTAGAGAAGCTCACCAGCTTAAATATAAGCCCCTATGTCACTAGATGGATTGCACAGTGGCTCAAGGACAGAACCCACATGGTTAGAATTGTTGGAGCCATGCCAGACTCCAAACCAGTTACGAGTTGTGTCCCACAAGGCTCAGTCCTGGGACCTCTCTTGTTTGGTATATATTTATTGGAGGTACAGGCCAACACGGACGGACTGTGGCTGACCATATATGCAGATGACTGTGAACTGGCCACCATAATCGACTCTCCAGCCGACACAAGCATCTTCCAAAGGGGCATCATAGAAACAGACAACTTGTGCCAGAGCCATGGCCTTCAGCTGAACAGTGTTTAGAAAGGGGAATGTGCATCCTGTAGTCTGTTCACCTAGTTGCCAAAAGGGACATTGTCCTCACACACACTAACCCCCCCAGCCAAAAACACACACTTGCCATTTGCAGGATTCCAACCCCTATCTGACTATGTTATAACACTCGAGATGGACACATTAGCAGAGTGTGCTATTCGCATTATTGGGAGGTTTTCCTTCTCTTGCTGTACTTATAGGGTGCTGACATCATCAGTGTTTAGAAAGGGAAATGTGCATCCTGTAGTCTGTTCTCCTAGTTGCAAAAAGGGACATTTCCCTCACACACACTAACCCCCCTCAGACAAACACACACACTAGCCATTTGCAGGATTCAAGCCCCTACCTAACTATGTTATGACATTTGAGACGGACGCATTAGCAGAGCGCGCTATTCGCATTACTGGGAGGTTTCTCTTCTCCTGCTATACTTATAGAGTGCTGACATCATCGGTGTTTAGAAAGGGGAATGTGCATCCTGTAGTGTGTTTTCCTAGTTGCCAAAAGGGACATTTCTCTCCCACAGACTTACACACACACCAAAACCACTCACTCACACACACTGAGCATTTGCAGGATTTAAACCCCTACCTAACTATGTTATGACACTTGTGACGGATGCATTAGCAGAGCGCGCTATTCGCATTACTGGGAAGTTTCTTTTCTCCTGCTGTACTTATAGGGTGCTGACATCATCGGTGTTTAGAAAGGGGACTGTGCATCCTGTGGGGAGGCAGACACCAAGCACACTCTGGCTAAGCTGTCATTCCCTAGGGCAAACAGCCTAGTGTTGACCTCTACACCCATATGTTTAATTGTCAAATGCACATTATTTGTTGCTGATAGACTGTTTGCACATCTTTATTGCCATAGCATTCCCTGTTTGTATGAACAACTTGTGCATCTGTGGAAGATGTTTGCATATGGGAGGGATCCACTATATCACGTATGTCTCTGTAGTCATTTAATTGTGTGCACTGGGCAGACTGCTGTAATGTGGTTGGTTCCTGGAATAACACGTAAAAATACCAGATATGTGTGTCCAACTGCTAAACTGAGATTTGGCCAAAGTGTGTGAGCATGCCCAGTTCAGCCTTCCCATGGCATGTTGTCTGACATATGTCTCATTTATCAAAGTGTGTGAGCATGCCCAGTGTGAGCATTCCATATGTTGGACTCTGCAGCCCACCAAATTTGTGGATGAGTGTGAACTTCAACAAATATCACCCGTTTATGGTTGTGTGTTGTGTGTCATGTTGTGTAGGTACTGTACAACTGCTTTGTGTGTGAACACAACAGGATTATACTGTGCCTGCAGTGTTTGCATGGGATACTTTGCATACAGTTGTCAACATCCTTTCACACTGACCTAACACTGTAGTACTGTATAGTGTACTGGTAGTACTTTGACTGTGGTGGACAGTATCCTGGGCTTTAGTGCTATCACTGCTTTACATTTCGATAGTGAGCACAACAGCCTGGTTAGGGGCCAGTTGTGTACATCTGACCATGTTGCATTCTGTTCAGATATGAACTACTTAAACCAGGCTTGTCCAACATTGGTAGTGTATTCCACAACATAGGTGTACATTTGCAAACACTAGCGATGTGCCCTAGTCCATGTCTAATGCTAGTTGGAGAGTGTGTTTGTCCTTCAACACACATTGTAAGTGGAGTTTGCCATGACATATGTCATGGTTAGTATACTGTGCCTCTGTCTACCTGTGACATGACAGTGATACCCAGGATAAAGCTACCATCTCCCATCCACTCATCAAGATTCCTATTGAGGAAGATTGATAAGTGACTCTATGGTTAGCCTGTACTGGTAGTTCACTCATGGGTGGGGGTGGCTTCTGTGTTATGGATCATGCAGTACAGCTTGTCCTATGTAAGTCAGTGCTGGGGTTCAGGTCTCTCATGTGCATAGCTCACTGCCATTCAGATTGTACAAGGTGCAGCATGTTTATTGATACCAGCAACACAGGCAACACATGGCATCTGTGCAAGCTCTTTGATACTCCTGGTGAGGTACTGTTGGGGACTTTACGGTTGATGGAGGTGTCTGCTGAGGTACATCCCACAGGGGCTATTGTAGTCAATTGTACCACTGATGAAGGATGACTGCAGAGCCACAATGACCTCCCATTATCTAGATCTGACAACCTTCATGATTAGGTGGGTATATGGTATGTTTCTGTAAACACTACAGCACATGTTTGTCCAATGCAGGATATCTATCACCTTGTGTCCCCAGGTCTCTCATTACATGTTAACTACATAATGGGTTAACACCTATGTGGTAATTGGTGAGCACTTACTGTATATCCACGGGGGTTGACTATACACTTTTCTGCAATTAGCTTGCTGACATGGCTATGGCACCAGTTGTCTGTTTCTATGTGGCCCTTTGTGGGATGCTTGTGTCAGCTGGTGGATCATATGTGGTGAGCAGTTTGTAGTCCTCTGCAAACATGTTCAGACACAGTCCTTTCATGTTTGCCTGTACCTATGGGACATATATACCAGACGAGGGAGATCCCAGGACCAAGCCTTGTGGGATGCCAGTTATATCTGGTTTGTAGTCTGACATGGCTGCAGCATGTCTGACCATGTCTGTTCTGTCCTTGGTCTGGTTTGCAACCCCTCTACTGACATAGGGGTTTATATTTAAGCTGGTGAGCTTATCTGTAATGAACACGTAGGGTATTGAATAGAAGCCTTTGCAAGGTCCAGCTACGCTGTGTGGACCACATTGCCCTCAACAATGACCTTAATGACTGTTTCAATTGAGTCAAATATGTTTAGGGGCAGGATCTGCACTTAAGAAAGCCACACTGGGTAGGGTCCGGTGTCAGTAGGTTCCCAGTATCTTTATGTCTGTGGTACATGCTGATCCTTTCCATAGCTGTGCAGACCGAGCTTCTCAGGATTCTGGGGTAGTAGTTTTCAGTATCCATTCAGGCAACACCTTTGTTGAGAAGGACCACTGTTGTTGTACACTGCTCTTTGAGTACATATTCTGTGGTAAGGCTGACACTGAGCAGTAGTGTGATTTGGCATTCAATTCATCTTGGAGTCCATGTTGCACTATGCCCAGGACACCATCTCATACCATTGCTGCTGTGTGTTTTGCTTTGTAGATGCTGGCTGTTACCTCAGCATCTGCAATGTCAGGGGGCCAGCAGTCTGCTGGGATAGATATTCTGCATTTGGGGTTTGCACTGCACCTGTCAGGATGTATGTTGGCAATATGTGTGTGTGTTTGTGATATTTGTGTGATTCAGAGCATATCTGTGAATTCCCAACATGGTTCCTACCATCAGTTGTGAAAGCCTTGGGATTATCCTTAGTGTCCTGTACAATTTGTATCTTCATAGGTTCATAGGTTCATACTAGGCTATCCACCCTAGGGCATTTGTTAGCCTAGCCAGAGTGTGTGTGGCTTTGCCACCCTTGCTATGTGAATATTATGGCCATTTATGATTTGCTTTGCTGTGCCTCTGTCTGGACATGACACAGTGAAGACCCCCAGTGTAACTCTACAATCATCCATCCACTTGGCAAGATTCCTGTTGAAGAGTGTCAGTGAGGGGCTCTGCCTAACATGGAGTGGGATTCTGGTCCAGGGTGTGGGGAGCCTCTGGATTATGTATCTGTCCCACCAGCACATCCTATTTCACTATTTGTTGAGGTTGACATCTCTCACTGTCACAGCTCCGATGGCTTTGAGTTTTCTGGGGTGGAGCATGTCCATTACTCCTGTGTTGGGCATGGCCTTCTACAACAGGCATGCAATGCCTCTGTGTAGGCAGTATGTGACTGCATTCAGCTGGGGTGTCTACAGCCAGGCAGCATATGACATATATTTGAGACCCTTTATCCTCTTGGTGAGGTACCTTTGAGGTCTTTCTAACTGCTGCAGGTGTCAGGTAAGGTATATCCCATATGAGGCATTGTACTAGATTATGGGTGTGATAAGAGAACAGTATAGGGGCACAATGACCTCTGTTGACGTAGATGTGAATCCTTTCCTGATACGGTGTCAAATGTAGACAGTCTTCCCAGCCACATTGGCAATGTGGGTGTCACATAACAGGTTACTGTCCACTTGTGTCCCTAGGTCCCTGGTTACTCCTTCCATACACAATGGTTTACCACCTATGTGGTAATTTGTGGTACCTTGTTTGGTATTTGATGGGACATTCATACTGTCCAGTGTCTTCAGGACGGCTGAGTGGGGTTCCTGTGTGTGAGAGTGTGGTCTGTAGCATGCTACAGACTGTACAGCAGTCTTGCCTACAGTTAGTTGCACATGGGTGGACTCCAATGCCTTGTGCATTGTCAGTTACCTGGATGTATGGGTGTCTGTGCTGAATATGGATACTCACCCTCCTTTTATGTTTTGTTCCAGGTTTTGTGGCCATGACACATGATATGTGGTATAACCTGGTAGTGCTGGTGTGCTGTCAGGAGGCTTGCAGCAGGTTTCTGTCACTGCACAGACATCGATGTTCTCCATACTGGGGATGGCCTTGGGAGCATGCATATTGGGATTTACACATCTGGCATTGGTCAGCATTACCCTTATGTTTCTTTCCACTTATGTTTTCTAGGGTGGTGGGTCAGTCTTTTCGGCCTTGCCTACAAAAGGCTCTATGGAGGTGGCAAAGGCCTTATCCAATATCCAGACACCCAGGGGTAACAGGTGCAAGCCATCCCAAGAACAGCTGCGTGGCTTGTCAAGCATGACATCCCAAGCAGACAGACATTGGATCCCCTTGGAATGACACCAGTAAGTGTGCCACTTGCTATGACTGATCATTCCGTGTTTGTACTGTGGCATTATTCTTGGTAAGGGTAGGATGCTGCAAACGGTGAGTGTCATACCGGCCTGGACTACATAATCATAGAGCTCATCCATGTCTCTTTTCATGTAGTCTAGGGAGGTACATCTCAGGTCATTCACACCAGCATGGACTATGACTGCATCATATTTCTACTTGCTTTGGAGTGATCTGCATACTTCTGTTATGTGGCATATTGTGGCAGCCTATAGGCAACTTACTGTACCTTTTCCCTTGTTCAGTCTGGTGTGCGGGACAGCAGTGTGTCTGACTATGGAGTCACCTATTACAACTGTATCAGGCATGTTGTTTCTCCTTCTGGCCTGTGACTGTTTGGCACACCAGCTTTGTGTACTATGTGTTGCATGTGCTATGTTTGGAGGTTGTTTGATTGGGTGTCTGCTTTAGAGGCCTCTGTTGCTGTGCTGTGTTTGTGATTTGTGCCTCCGAGAATGTTTTTCTGTGTTTATGTGTTTGGTTTGCAGTTGTGATAGGTCTATGTGGGACTGTGTTTGTGGTGTGTGTGGTTACCTTCTCCTCCTGACTAGTTTTGGGAGTACTGAGTTGAGGGAGCTCAGCCTCCAGTTTGGATAGATGGTTGCATCTCCCACATATATTTGAATTTCAAGAATCACGAATAAGAAGTCAAACGATGAAAACCAAACAGAAAACGTAGTTCAACCACACAAGTTTATTCGAAACGACTGCACAACAGGCTCACCAATAACCTAGGTGTCGTCTGAATAATGACTTCCTCAGATTGGCATAGCCTTATATATAGTGCATTTAATTAACAATTAATTAAATAATTAAATAATTAAATTCCATAATGAACTAAAATAACACAATTGATTAACACATTTGATATATACCTGTAGTATATGAGTCAATCTAATACAAAAATAGATGTACTATGTTTAAAAAACATTCATAGACACTTTTGAATATAATTAAAAACAATAGTATGTATGAATCAATAATATAATTACATTTAAAAATTAGCCCCATGTACATATATATGAATTTCAAATTCTGTTACTTAAATAAATGTATAATGTATAAAAATAAGGAATAAAATAAGAATACAATTATTAATATGTTAAACATTGGATTAATATAAAAAAGTAGTATTATAATTCCCATAATAAATATATTTGACAAATACTGATCTATATTATATCCATTTTCTATTTGTCACTATGATAAAATTAAAATTTGAAAATATTTAATTTGTGTATCAACCCTCAATCTGTCTAATTCTAAGACAAGGTTTAATTGATGTAAATTCATTGATTCCTGGATAGTTGTGAGCATTTAAACGTAACTGCCATCTAAGTTCGCACAAATCCAGGTGGTATTGTGTAATCCTACCTTGTGGGTCAATATTGAGCTGCTGGATAATACAAAATTTAAACTGGTGATTTTCACATTCAATCACATGTCTTGCTAGGGCATTAACAGATTTTTTGTGCTTTATGTCCAAAAGATGTTCCTTAATTCTGTCTCTGAATTTTCTGCAGGTTTTTCCCACATAAAAAACCTCACATTCTTGACATTTTGCAAGATAAACCACATTCCTAGTGTGACAATCAAAATGTCCTAAAATGTTAATGTTGCAAAAATTTACTGATAATTTATCATCAGTAGTGTAAATATAACAACAAGTAGAACATCTGCCACACTTAAAGTTGCCCTTTTTCCTATTAGTAAGATGTTTTTGGGTAAAGGAACTTCTTTCAAAAATGTCCTTAAATGATCTATCCTTTTTATAAACAAATTTAAGTTTATTATTAAAAATCCTGCTACACTCACTATTGTTTTGGAACACCTCCCAGTTATTCAGAATAAACCTCTGGATGACTTGTATGTCCCTATTATAGGTGACAATAAATATAATGGACTCATTAATCAGATTTACTGTAGGCTCCTCATTGCAGTTATAACCAAACTTGTCTATTTCTGACAACAAAATTGCTTGCATGATCCCATTATTCCTTTTGTTTAAAATCTCTTCCCTAACTTCCATACATAAATTATCTGGATATCCTTTATTTAAAAATAGGGATACAATAAAATCCAATTCTCTCACTAAATCTGTTAACCTACTTGTCATACGTACTGCCCTAACCATCTGCCCTTTAATAATGGCTTTCTTTTGATGGCTAGGGTGACAACTATTATTATGCAAATAATTGGAAAACGTAGGCTTCCTATATATATTAGAGTGAATAACACCTTCTAAAATGTCATATTCTAAGGTGATATCTAAATAATTAATTTGCTTATCATTAAAGTCATGTGTAAACTGTAAAAACCACACTGTGTTATTAATATATTTTATAAAGGCGTCAAGCATTAATTTGTCACCTGTCCATACTATAAAAATATCTTCCAGGAAATGTAAATATAACTTAATGTATGGCTTAAACTCACTATTCATGACATACTGCTCCTCCCAATAAGCCATGATGTAATTGGCATAAATCGGAGCACAAGAGGCTCCCATAGCAACCCCAGTTTTTTGCTTGAAGTAATGCCCTTCAAAATATATAAAATTGTTACAAAGGACAAGTTCCATGAGTCTAACATACAAATTAATTTGTTCCTGTTAGATATACCTGAGGCACACAATTGTTCTTCCAACCAAACTAAACCCACATGGTGAGGTATTACAGAAAACAAATTACAAACGTCTATAGTAACAAATAAAATATTTGTATTCTTACAAATGTCCAAATGCTTAATTCTTTCCAAAAAATGCCATGAATCTTTTAGAATATGGGTAAATTGTCTCAAACCTATTTTCATATGATGGTCCAAATATTTACTAATAAAATGAATTTTACTTCGCCTTCCATCAACTATGGGTCTAAATTTGACATTATCTAGACCCTTGTGAATTTTTGGTATTCCAAATATATTACTGATGACTGGAAATTTATTTAGTAAATATTCATAGTCTTCTTCATTAATCTCATCCTGCATAAGCATGTCTTCTAAGCACGCATCCACTCTTCTGAAGGCTATATTAATCTCATTCAGACTCATTTCAATATAGCTATCTTCCCAGAGCATGGCCATTAGAATACTAATATAGTCTTGCTTATTAGTTATCACAACACCATTACCCTTATCCGGTTTCATGATTCTAATATTACCCATATTGCTTATTTCTTGGAGTATTTCATATTCTCTGTCTGTCATATTGTTATATGACTCATTCCATTATGGTTCTTGTAATAATTTCTTATATTTTGTTCACAATCTTTCAAATAAAATTATAGTGGGGTTCATTACAGGATTAAATATACTTGGTTTTGACAATCTATTTCTTTGATCTGAACATATAATGTCACTACCATTAAAATGTTGTTTAAGATTTATTTTCCGTGTAAAAAGTTTTAAATCCATCAATAAATCCACCATATTTCCCTTTCTAGAAGGAATAAAGTTGAATCCTTTAGAAAAGAATTCCGCATGTTCACTGTCGAATAAAATATTAGAATAATTATAAATTTTGAAATCACTAACATTATTAGACAGAATTTTTGGGTTACTTAAAACACCACACTCTTTAAAACCTAAAATTACATTAGTACATCTCATATCTAAACATAAACTATCTGATTGGTTCACATCACTATCAATGAATTCTATATTAACTAAATCTGCATTTGATACGGAAGACACATTAAATAAATTACCACTTTCATTGAACACATTAGCAGGCATATATACACTTAAATCCAACAAGGGATCCACATCCATTAATACTCTATTGTCTTGAACAAATTCTTTAACAACTGATTCCGAATCAAGAACATTAGTTTGACAAAAGTTAACATTTGTGGTTGTGAGTTCACTAAAACCCACGTGATCTTCAAAACAAATTGATTCACTAACAATATTTAACTTCGTAATACATGCCTCATCTACACATGTATCATAACTGTTCACTGTTTTTTGCAAACTAAACAGTTCGTCTTTTGTGACTTCTGAACAAAAGGCAGTAAAGTTACTAACATTTTCCACTTGCTTTAAGCCACTAAACATATTCATGTCAGAACAAACTGATAAATCACATATAGTTGTAATCCGGTTGTGTAAAACAGTCTCACATTCACAATCGTTCTTAAGCTGTTCCTTAGGCAAAATATCCGGTTCTTCATTTAAATCATGCATCCCCAAAGACAGAAACCACCATATGTTTTTTCTCATTAAACCGCTTAGATAAAAAGCCACTGAGTCTATATTGTACGCTGAAAAATCAAATGTCTTACTCCTTAGGAGATTAAATTGAATGTTCACGGATTCTTTTGCGCCTTCCTTAAACCCGCTGTTGTCCAAATCCGTAATTTCTTGTTTTGACCGTGCTCACCATACTGCGTCCTCTTAGATCGCCCTGTTGACCCTGGTTTTTAATCTCTCTGAGCGCCGTAACCCTTCCCTAAAGGGTCGCTTCCAGATGAATTAGGACTGATATATCCTCCGTTCTCTTCCGGTTGGTCTCGTCACAATTTTCTCGTCTCCGATAGGTTTTCCTTTATGGATGGAATTGGAAATGTTTTCCGTTCTGCTAAAGGATAAACATCGCCCCTTTCGTACACTTGAATATCACGTTTCAATTTGCTTAATTTTTTGTTGAATATATTTTCACAACTCCGATCAATGTCACTGATAATGTTCACATAATTTGTATAATATTGATCAAAAAGCAAGTCATGGATTATTTTACCGTTAATATCCTCTATTTCCCCCACAAGCTTGTCAATATTGATATTATTATACTTGACCATCAGCTCCATAATGTGGATTCCCGTGGAGTTAAATAGGTTATGTAGTTCATCAATCATTTCTTTGCTTTTTTCACAACCGTTTGGATATCTCCAAACACGTAAACCTTTGGGTACCAGACCCAGTTCGATGTTTCTGTTCAAGTAACTATTTTCCAGTTGTGTCTTTTTAATTTAAAAAGTTTAAGTTCAAACAATTTAAGCATTTCTATCATAGACTGGTTCAATTTGAAGTTATTACGCTGAATAGGGGCACTGTCTTTTAAAAAATTAAAACCGTTATTTTTCCAAGCAGCACATTGTTTGGCCAATGTGTCCTTATCAAGCGGCCCATCTCTGTGTCTAATCATCTCCACACGAACTCTACGACTGGTGTCTGTAGAAGGTACCGGAGATGAATTAGAAGCAACAGGGGTAGCCTGAGTGAGTGGCAGACCCAAACTGCCATGTAGTCCTTCATTTGGTGCTTCATTGATATGCGCTCCATTTATATGCCCCAACAAAGTTTGTATTTGAGCAGAATGCTCCTCCAATTTAGCATGAATGACATGCAGCAGTTCCGTGACACTTGCTGGTGAACTCCCGTTCTCCATGGCACTTTTTTATATTAATCCAATGTTTAACATATTAATAATTGTATTCTTATTTTATTCCTTATTTTTATACATTATACATTTATTTAAGTAACAGAATTTGAAATTCATATATATGTACATGGGGCTAATTTTTAAATGTAATTATATTATTGATTCATACATACTATTGTTTTTAATTATATTCAAAAGTGTCTATGAATGTTTTTTAAACATAGTACATCTATTTTTGTATTAGATTGACTCATATACTACAGGTATATATCAAATGTGTTAATCAATTGTGTTATTTTAGTTCATTATGGAATTTAATTATTTAATTATTTAATTAATTGTTAATTAAATGCACTATATATAAGGCTATGCCAATCTGAGGAAGTCATTATTCAGACGAAACCTAGGTTATTGGTGAGCCTGTTGTGCAGTCGTTTCGAATAAACTTGTGTGGTTGAACTACGTTTTCTGTTTGGTTTTCATATATTTGAATTTCTTGGGTGGAGTTGGGGGTTGTCTGTGTACTTGGGGCAGGTGTAACATTGCCTCAGGATTCACAGATTCAACTTGTTGTGGCTGGCCTTAGTGGATTGTATGTGTGGACAGATTTTATTGCCATACTACTGATCAGTGATTACTTCATTGTTTATGTTTGCTCTATCATGTAGTAGCTTCCTCATTCCTTTGCATGGTTTGGTTATGGCTGGTGTCCACCATGCCAGATGCCTGCGTGTATGGCATTGTGTCTTGTTTTAATTTAGGATTGCATAATCCAAGCATTCCTGGCAGTGTTCATGGAATGGCTGTATTACAGGTTCTGAGGTGTGGCCCATATTTTGCACCTGCACAGGACCTTTAATGGATTCCACATCAGTTTGGAGGAGTGTAAATATTGCTTTACACATGTTTTCAACTGTGGTTTTCTGGCCAGGGACTGTGGTCAGGATTTGTATATCCAGTGTGATTACTCTATGGTCTGGTTTTACCAGTGAGCAATACACTTCTCATCTTGCCATCCAGTACCCATGTTGCTGATTATCACATCCAGTATGCTTACCCCTCTTGTGGGAGTGGTACGTTGTTCCTGGGCCTTTTGGTTTATGGATTCTATGAACTTTTGTCCTACACTGTTGGAGCTAGTATAATGCTCCCAGTCTATGTCTGGGTATTTTCAGTCACCCAATATAATGTGGTTTGGAGGACTTGATATATTCATGTATTCCAGCATAGGCCAGGTGCAGTTCCTGGTGTTGGGACAGTAGTCTGTAGCAGGCTATTAACTGGGGGGCAGTTTTAGCCACTGTTACTTGACCATGGCTAGTCCATGCTGCTTTTTGTTGTGGTACCAACATGGGGTGTGGTTATCCTTGACAATTCTTGCTAGTCACCCTCCTTTTGTAGCTTGTTCCATGTTTTGAGGCTGTACAGCACAGTATGAGGTGTAACCTGGTAGTGTTAGGGTGCTGTTGTGAGCCTTGACTCAGTTTTCTGTTACAGCGCAGATATCAACATTCTCCATACTGGGTGAGTTTAGACTGCATGCATCTTGCTATTTCGACTTATCCCTTATCTTATTCTTATCCCTTCTGATACCTATGGAGATAGGTTTGTGTTTTGAGCCTTACCTATTCAGGGCACACTGTGGGTAACAACAGCATTTGCCAGTATCCATACGGCCTGCACTGATAGGTGCACGCCAGTCCTAGCAGGTGGAGCATCATGTCATGCTCAGCATGTCATCCCAGACTGGCACACATTGGATCCCCTTTGACTAACTGCGATATTTCAGTCAATTATTGCACTTGACCATCTCATTGTCATGTTGTGGCATGATGCTTGGTGAGGGTAGGATGTTAGTCAGGGTCCTCAGGTGTGCATATAGTACATGGAGTTACATTACTTAACACATAGCATTCATGCCTCAGGTGGTGCTGCAGGGCTGCCTCTGTCTGATGCGCATATTACACTTCCCTGTACATGTTTGAGAGCAGGTTGTGTCATGTTAGGCATCCCTGTTACTATATGAGTGAGTCAGAGAGGGGTATCATTCCCAGGGTTCCTACTGAGCCAGTGTATGTGCTATGCGTTGACTCTTTGCCAAGGCCAGGGCATACTGGGCACGCCTCCTTCTGCCTACTGGGGCAGGCTCAGGTTGTTCCTCCTCCGAGTCACGCTCTGCCTGTGATGGCCTTGGCAATGGTGGGGGGCTGTTTGGCCTGGCCCTATGCTGGTCCTGCTGCAGCTGTTTTCGCAAGATCATATTATGTAGCATAGCACATACCATGACAATTTGGGTACATGTAGTTGGTGTGTACTGCAAGGCTCCACAAGATGTGTCCAGACACCGGAACCGTGACTTCAGCAGCCCAAACACACGCTCTATTACATTATGTGTTTGTGCGTGTGCCTCATTATGGCGTTCCTGTTCAGGTGTGTGTGCGTTTCTGATGGGTGTCATCAGCCACGGCTCCAGTGCATAACCTGCATCCGCCACTAGGTGTCCGTGCGGGATGTCCCCATTGGCAAATGTCTGGTACAGCTGCGTCAAATGCCAGATGTGGGAATCATGGTAGCTCCCAGGACAGCCAGCACACACATTCATTATTATGCCCTGGGCATCACACACGACCTGGCAGTTGATGGAGGGGAAGCCCTTGCGGTTGATGTATGCCCTACCCCGCTCACCGGCTGGTGCTTTGATGCGTATGTGCGTGCAGTCTATTGCACCCATTACCTCAGGGTATTCCGCTATTTGCTGGAAGAGACGCATATTGCTGGCCAATACCTCACGGGCATTTAGGAAATATACATGATCACTGACATGTGCTGACATGGCATCCAGGAACTGGTGCAGTACCCTGGAGGCTGATGCCTGTGATATCCCCATCATATCACCAGTTGGTCTCTGGAAGGTACCTGTTGCTAGTATTCTTAGGCCAACACATACCTTGGTTTCCACTGGGATGGGTTCCCCTCTGTTGGTTCTGTGTGTGAGGCGTGGCCTGCACAGCTCCACTATTTGCTGCAGGAGGTCTCTGTCCACTCTATAGTGCTCTACTATCTCCAGCTCATGTAACCCATGGTAGGTGACCCTGGGCCTGTACACTCTTCTCCGTCTCCTCACTGTGGGTTGTCTGGCACCATCTGCATTGTCACCACCCTCAGCAAGTCGCCTATGTCTCATTATGACAGCTATGGCAGCCCGTAACATTTCTGCTCTGAGTTCAGCTTTTTTAGTTTTCACTTCTGATAACTTAACTCCTGTCTTGCAGTGTCTCTTGAGAGAAACATCCTGCACTGCCGTTTGCAGAGTTTTAAGTGCTGGGCTGGGCTACTATTCTGCCTGTGTAATTGCCTGCGTCTAATTGTTTTCACCTGCTAGCTCCAGCAGTATTCCCTGCTAGCTTCCTTCTAAATCTGTTGCTTCCTTTTTCCTCTCTGTTTCCTCAGGGAGGAGCCGTGTGCAAACCAGCAGAAACACGCTCACAGTGGCTTACACGCACACACACATGCTTACATGGTTCAGAATCTGCTTATTCGGATTAAAACGCGTGCACGCCCATGCAAACAGTGTTAAACATCTCCCAACACACTCCCACATGCTCAGTCTTCCTTACACGCGCGCACACTGCCTTACTCGCGCTTCACGGCGCCTGCGTGCAAGATACACCCAGCAAGAAACTTTGGTGTAGGCAACAGTGTACACCTTCCATTTCTTGACTTTCTCATGCTTATTTAGTGGCACACCTCTTTCGATGATATCTGTCTGACATCTGTCATGTAACTCTGACCTCCAATGAACTGCATTTCTTTCTACCATTCCCTCCTGTGAAGTCACCTATCTCCAACTCTGTTCCTCCCCTTCTGTAACTTTTACACTACTCAGACTGTGCTCATTTGCTATGTGACAGTGGAATTCAGTATCCTAACACTCATTTGCATCAGATTGCCTACTAATGCTTAGTTACATCTCTTAGACACAGCTTCCCCCCTTAGCAACCACTACACGGTGGCCATGTTGGTTTTGGTCTGCTGGTCCCTGCATTGACATTCCATGTATTGCATAAAACCCACATTTGTGGGTTTATAACCTTCGTTTTTATGTTTTATACAGCGCAGCCCGTTTGCGCGGGGCTGCGCTGGGTTTAAACATCGGCAATCGCTGAAAAAAAAAATTATATTTTTAATATATTTGCATCAGGTTACTTTGCCAATGGCCACATATTTGGCCATTGGCATGCTGCCTGATACATATGCACCCTTTATTTGGAGCTGACATGGCTCCATTGCAGTTTTTGCAGAAACGTACTCAGTTGTCAACTGAGTACATTTCTGCAGCTAAAACGGCTTACACGGGCTGTTCTAGGCTTCCTGGATCGCTAATCATCCTCATTTGCATGCTATTCGGCTGCAAGTGTGGTGATTAGCTTATCCACGCCCACTCCGTGTAAGAGCCGTTTTAGCTTGTCTCTTACACAGACTTTGGGCTGTTCCTGGATCGCGAAGGCTGCATGGAGTCTTACACTACTCTTAGACTCTGTGCAAGCCTTCGTGAATCCGGCTCTTTGTTCTTGAGGATCACTGGGTGTAAGCTTGTGTGTCGTGTTAGGTTTTGCTTTTGATGGGTGCTTCAGTGATTACTGAGGATAGATGTTGCTGTTTCATGGCTTAGGAGGTCTTTGAGGTTTGGGAAAATTTCTTTTATGTGCTTCACTGAATGAAGGTCTATGTATGTGGTGAGTGGTATGTGTGAAGTATTTATTGTGTGTGTTCTTGTCAACCTTGTTTGTAATTGAGATTTTTGCCTCTAAGGAAGTTATGTATGTACATCTCTCACATACTTTGTTAGTTTCTTTAAGGATTAAAAGGTTGTCTGAGAATATGAGACAATAGCTACATTGTCTATGGATGCCCATATCTACCAAGCTGGCCCAGTGATATTAAGAAATTGCATATCCATGTTGGAAGGAAATGTATTAGGGTTAGGCTGTTATGGTTAGGGGCTTGGTTTTACAGTGATCAAGTGAGTGGTGTCTAGCGTTAAGGCTAGATGTTAGATAGTGTTGTAATCTGGTATAAATTTTGTGATAACTAGATATCATAAGCTTAGCTTCATGCAAAGCCTTTTTATGTTACAGGTTAAAGTCCTAAATAATAACTTTATAGGTGTATTTTAGAAAGCAAGCATTTGCTACTACACAGGGCACTGCTAACTGCTGCTGTGAGGTGAGCAGTACCACAGAAATGCACCTAATTTATAGCAGAGAAAAAAGCTGAAAAATAACTCCTGTGCCCTCTAACCCCCCACACAATTGCATTTTGAGCTCCCTGGAGTATGTCCCAACTCAGAGAGACCAGGTAAACACCTTCTGCCATAAGATGGATATCTTGGAATTTCTTAATGTAAAATCACAGCAAAAGTAGCTCTCAAGTACAGATACCAAAAAACTAAGTCCCTAATAGCCCTCTGGCTGATGAAACAATCCCACTTTAAGCCTTCCTGTGTGTTCTTCAGCTTGGACAGACCAGGCTGCCACTAGAATTGCAGTCCCAATCTTCTTAATTTAAAAACACACTTTGTTTAGCCAAAGTGAAAGGGTACCAACTAGCTACAACATGTAATTGTCACCAAGCTACTTTTCTACTCAATAGAATTGCAGTCCCAGCCTTCTTAATGCATTTTATTATATGAACAAATAGTCACATTATTTACTTTCAATATTGAGGACTGCTTTATTTATTGTTATCTTTCTAGTTTGAGCGTTATTTATTTATTTACTCCTTTTAAACAGTTTACTCGAATTAAAAAGTCAGCAGTTCTCCACCCTACAAAAAAAGGGAATAAACCCTATTGCTAAAATCTGTATTAGGAAATCTAGACATGCTCAACACAGTTGCTGCTATTGCTCCATTTGGAAAACAAACTATAAGATCTTTACCATCTAAACAGTTGGAAAATAAAAAAAGTAACCCTGATCCACAGGGATGTCCATTCTGTTATTGTCAATGAACTCTGCTTTCAGGTGATTTAGATGCCCTCAATGTAATTTGTTTCACAAAGCTTCTATCTTGGGCCTCATTTTTGGTTGGAGCACATCTAATGCTCAAGATAAATAAATGGACCCATGTTCTTTAGATATAGCTACAACTGTAGAACAAATGAAGCATTTACTCCAGCTGTAACTGAAGAAGAACAAATGTCAGATGCTTGAAATTCAAAGTTTCCTATGAAATTCTAAAGGGTAGTTGAGCCACAGTGTGAAGCTGTTAAAGGAGCTGTGATGACAATATTCCTTAGTGATTAAGAAATGCAACTGTCAACAGACCACTTTTGATAAAAGTAGTCCTGGCACAAATCCAAGGCAGATTCCTCAAACAAGATGTTTCACTAGTTCACAAGATGAAACTAATTTCAAAGGCTAACACAGTTATCAGAAATAATCTTAAAAAAGGACACAACCATTCTTTTCTGTTAGGGGAAAGGTATCGTGGCAATAATTATCCTGGCAAGCATTTCTTCACAACCCCCCCCCCCCAAAAAAAAAACAGGCATTCCAGAAAGGAAAGATTTCTTCAGCATCTATGAATGAAAGGAAACACAAGTACGTGCTTTATTTTCATATTTCATTACCTACAGTTTGTTTCGTAACAATGGCATTTACATGTTTTGTTATTTAATCATGTCACAAAATTGTGGCTGCCTTTTTTGTATTGGACTTTAAACATTATTAACAGCTGTATCTTTTTGTCTGTTTAACCAATCAAGTTATTTGTGAAAGTTAATTTTCTGAATGATTATAAGATGTGTTTGCTACCATTCACTTAAGATAAAGAGCAAGATGTTTAAAGGTAGTCTGCAATACATAGGTCTGGTGCACAGAATTACCACAATGCAACCATGCCCAGTTTACAAGTACATGAATAAGTAGAAGAGCATAGCTGTATAGCACTACCGGACAAGGCATGGAGCAACTATGACAAAAATTCCTTAACACATTAAGTACTGGTAACTATGCAATGAACATAACCACAAATACAAATGGGAGTGTGATACACAGCTTCACCACCACATCCACTGATCATGTGATGAAGTTCTAGATGCATTAAAATAAAAGTGCTTAACTTTATTAAAAAGCCTTTTCTCTGCATCTTTTTTTATCCTGGAGTTTTTGTTTTGGTGGTGGTTTTTTGCTGGTATATAAGCATGCGCAATGAGGCCGAAGCCTTTCTGAATGTCATTGTGCATATATGTGTGTATTAGCATCTCAGTAACTGTGGTCCTGTTACATTGCTATTCTCTTTGCACATTGACAGACAGTGGTAACAGGCAGGGTTTTCATATTCATAGCATAGAATGACCAAAAGATGCACAGAAGCTTGAGGTGCTCCATTAAAAGATGTAATAGATATTATACAGTACTCACAGGTCAATGAAAATGTATGTTGTACTCTACATTCATTCAGACTGTGTATAGTTATGAGAATCCAGTTCATTCCATTCATTTTATAAAATACAAACACATGCACACACACACACACACACACACGCACACACACACACACACACACACACACACACACACACACTGTCAATGTGTGTGTGTGTATTTTCTTACTCAATATATTTTCATTCATTTTCAAATAAAAAGAATAACATATACACATATTATGACTTTTAAATATGTGCATATTATTTAAACAGGTAAATAAAACTATCTAACATAAATAATAAAAGAAACAAACTATTTACAGGGGTGTCTATTGTTAACCTATGATTCTCCTTCTATAGTTGTGAACTTTCAGGTCAAAGTTTTCAACAGTCATTACTCTCCAATATTTCAGTTATTTTTTGCAATGCAATATATAGTGATGTAGTTCTTTTGGTTCTTCCTTAGATGGAATTCATTTCCAACTGTGATAGCCTATGTGTATTTTCAAACATATCCCACATGCACATTATATTTATGTTTAGCTCTCCCCAACCATTTACCATTAACAGTATCCACTCCCCTTGTTGAGCATTTATGAAATGCCACACTTTAACAGACAGACAGACTGATAATGGAACCTTATGCTTTATGCAGACCAGCCAGACTGACGTCACTCTGATGCTATCAGGCATATACTCCTTCTCTGCATACATGCTTGAGATATTGTTGAAATATAAGGTGCATTGAGAGTACTCAGTATGTCATACCTGTCTCTGAGTAACCCAGAGGTCTTGCACGGTCATTAATTTGCTCATGAATCATGCCCTTGAAATTATTGCAGATCAGATGGAATTTGCACATAGGACTGTAGACACAGTCAGCTATGTTTATGAATCCCTGTGACAGTACTTAAATAGGACCAAAAAATTTAAACGTTTTGGTGCCGTTACATTTGTTTAGCTTAAGTCAGTAAGAATAAGCTATGTGCATTGTTCAAACTGGGTGCAGTTGTGTAAGGATCTACAGTTCACTACAGAGACAGAAAGGTTTCTCCACTGACAGAATAGAGGTGCTGGAAAACATGTTTTAAAGAAGCAAACTGAATCAAATCCTGGAGATAAATTCTATTGTGTGGTCATGCAGAACATTTAAGGCTTATTATTTTGACCAATGAAGGTATACCTCACATCTTGTGAGGCATTTAATGCTGTAGAGGTAGGGGAAACAGACTGGCTGAACAGATCAGTCATTATCACATGCAACGTGTTAATTTTTCTGTTTTTTTTTTCTGAATTATATTGATGTACAAGATGAATGAAAGAGTAGAAGAAGCAAGCAGTAAAGATATTTTAGTAAGAACATTTGCAAAAATTATCAACCTACTGTGCAGTCCTATAAAAATTAGGAAGAGAAGTAATTTGCCCAAATTTCCAGTGCTCTGTCACATAGGAAGGTTCACTCAGTCAGTAAGCTGAACTCTGCACGTTAGCATGTTTCATCATCTGTAATTCAAAAGCTAGACAAGAACCACTGCCATTCAGTGCAGCAACAAAATGAGTGATGCATTTCTTCTGTAGGAGTCCTTGAAAAGTACATGCAGTAGTTACAAGCCAAGTTAATACTCGGACATTCACCACTGCAAAATTTATAATACGTTAAATTTGGTAACATTATTATACAGTAAGGATCGATGAGCATTCAAATAGCACATTAAACTTATCAAAACAAATATTTTATGCTAAAGTTATTTATGTGTATGTATTATTGAGTTACTGATAATTACATTTGTGTTTACATGCATAGTTTTATTTAAAATGATATTTTAGATAACGTCTTTTTAAAAAGCACAATGAATACTTTATAGCGTAACACAAGGAATCTTCACTGTTCACAAAATATGGGTTTTCTTTCTTTCCTTCCTTTTTATTTTGCTTGAAGAAAGCTGAACGTGAAGAAGTGCAAAAAAACATTAAAATATATGTCACCTTGTCTATACATTTTAACTTGGAATTATACTGGAGTATTTTCAATAAATCTTTTTTAAGACACTGAATAATAAAACACTGCATGAACTTTCCCAAAAACACAAGATTCCCACATTTATATTTGATCAGATCTCTCAGATTGAACAGTAGATCTGTTTTACTGAATGCCAGCTAAATTTGAGCACCATATCATCTGCACTTAAGACTCCCTGAAGCACTAATTGCACTTAGTTTCAACATTATTCTGTTTCTTCAGCACATGCATTGCAGCTGTGTTCTGAGTCAGCCTGCCTCAACCATGACAGCATTTACCTAATGTTCCATTGATTTATGTGGGTAATCCCCTTTGTAGCAGTATTACTGTGGTTTGTCTGCAGCTACATCTGTGCAGTTGTTATTAACCATTCTGTGAATAAGACATTTTCTCACTCACTTCAGACACCACAATTTTCACAAAGACCACACAGGTATGATCTCTTCTTTTTCATGTTATTATCATAAAGAATGCTGCTTGAATGAACTATTTTGATGCAGCCTCTCTGAGCCAACAAATTTCCTATCTCTACATAAATTGATAAATGATAATCCTGTTTATGTGTTGCATTTTTTTGCACACACCATTGAAATCTTCACTGTTACAGTTCAGGGCTTCTCATGTTCCAAATTTCTTGGAGTGCCATTCTGAGTACTTTGTGAGCAGAAGGTAACAATAATGTATAGTTATGCGTTCCTGTTTAGCTGAATGAAGAAATCATCGATCACAGTGAAACTTCAGAAGAGAGAGCAGTGTTAATTCATGAATTATGTGGAAAAAATTATTCAATATATCATAATTTGCAGACTTCAGTTCCTCTATTCTTTAAGCCTTTAAGCTGGTAAGAACTGATTGTGATTCTTTGAAGGCATAGCCAATGGTGTTTCATATACATAAAACACAGCAAACCAGAGCAACATCAAAGGAATGCTGTTTCATCATCCATGAAATGCTTGTTGTTTCCATAGAATTTTCCAATCTATTCCATCAGGTTTTTTTTAATTGTATGCAGTATATTGCATCAGGAACTTGAACTCATGAAGCAAAGCCATATGGTCAGACAGTCAGCATTTTTACCTTATACTGAACATTTTGCAATCAGTAGTAAGCTGCCATAAAATTATATCAAGTTTAAATCCTCAGCAATGATGCATAACAGCTTTCATTTTGAACAAATATTTCTTCATCTGATTGAAGGCGGCAACGTTAACACTGTGATGCTGCTACTACTTATAAATTATTCAATGTATAAATAGATAATTACATGAGTGGGCATGTATGTGGAAATAAAAACATTTGAATCCTCCCTGCATACCCAACTCTCCTACATCCTCCTAGACTACAAACACCATGAGCCACTACTCCTGTTCCATATCACCCACTCTCTTCTTCTGCACTGAATACACTCTCCCCAAAATCAGACTAGTCCCACAGACCCTTACACATCAAAAACAAACCAAAATGTCTCCCACCTTACCCCACTATGTCACTTTTACTCCACCTCCACAATGCCCTTAGACTCTCTGGTGACATTTACCCCAACCCAGGGCCACACAACAATTCTTCTACCCCAACCAACACAACTCACACACCCATGCAAGTACCAAAACTTAGTCTCAAGCATCTCTCCTTCTAACAAGACATCTGAATTTCACTCCTGGATAGCCTAATATTCCCCTAACTTAATCTCTATCTCTGAAACATGGCTAAAACTACATAACACAGACAATTAATTTCTCCCCCCTGGCTACAACACCTTACACCTTGACAGACCACATAAAAAGGTAGAGGTGTAGCCATCACGTACTCAGACCTCCTAACCTTATTCCCCCTAACCAACCCACCCCCCTCTTTTCACCCAGCTGAACTTATCTTTGCTAATTGCAAACTAAACCATAAAACCATAACAATAGTTGTGGTCTGTATACCCCTGGAACATAACATATCCCTACTTGAACAGATTCTTCACTGGATGGCTGATAACATACCTAATGAAACTATCATACTAGGCAATGTTAATATCAATTGGCTTACCCTCTCCTCTGACTCCTCTACCTCCTGCATACACTTATATGGCTACACCCAACTTATCTCTTTTCCTACTTTTCTTCATAAACCCACTAACACAAGCTTGAGCCTTGACTGGATTATTGTCTCCCATCCCAACCTCTACCACCACCCCAAATCTCTGCCACACTCAGTTAGTGATTACTCCCCTATACATGTCTAAAGATTCTCCCCACCTCACTAGACCTCATAAATTTAAGGAATGCCATAAGCTAACCAATTTCATCCCAGAGACTTTCAATAACTATCTCTCTGCAATTGACTGGTCCTTCCTCTCTCACGTCTCTCTTGACAAAGCTGTCCTTCAATTCAACTCCATTTTCCTAAACACTCTAAACTCCCTAGCCCCTCCCAGAACTGTCAGAGTCAAATCACGTTGTTCAACCTGGCTCACCAAGTCAACCCTTTCTCTCATTGAAAACAGAGATTCTGCATGGAGACTCTGGACAAAGAGTAAATCAAACATACACTTCCAAAAATATAGAAAACTCTGTAACCTGGCCAAAAATCATGTAAACACTGATAAAAAACTTCTACCACACACCCCTCACTACACAACCTACAAATCCCCAAAAATTCTGGAATACTGTCAAACAAATTCTCTAGCCCAGAAACCCCTCAACATCAAATCCCTGCCCAAACAATTCTCCCCAACTCACCTCCATCTTCAATACCTACTTTAGAGATACTATTAGCAAACTTATGCCAACTTCCAACCCAACAACTCCCTCACCTCCCACCTTCCCTCAGCATCAAAACTATACTTTCTCACTAAAGCCCAGCCCTACAAGTTACATGAAAAATCTTCTTCTCAAACTTAAACCGTGTTCCCCATCAGCCGACAACCTGCCATCTGTCTTCTTTTTCTTTGCATTTTCTTTCAGCCTAGGTCTATTTTCTCCTGTATGTCTAAGAGAGTAGTTTACTGTCTCTCATGCCCTTGTGGTTTCTTCAGTATAGGAGAAACCAAAAGAATGTTTAAAATCAGAGTACAAGAGCATGTTAGAGACATTAAGAATCAAAATTTGGATAGCCCTGTGGCATCACATTTTCATGCAGTGCATTTGAGGTCTTGTACGAGTTTAAAAGCATGTATTTAGAACAAGTTTTGATTAAGGATGATGTTGCACTTAAAAACAAACTGTTATATAAAGAAGCAGTCTGTATTTTAAAGTTTGGCACTTTGGTGCTTTATGATTTAAACAAAGACCTTGAGTGGAAGGCTTGTCTGCATTAAGTGTTAATTATTAGTTTGTGTTTAATTGTTTTAGTGAATTGATTAATGAAGTGATATTTGTTATTTAAGTGTAGCTTGTGCTACTGTGATGTTAACTCTGCAAAAGGCTTGCTAGCTGAGGTGCTGGAGTATTAAACAGTTTTGGATTTTATGCTTCTGGAGTTGGTGTTCTTCACTTTCTCTGTGTTTTTTTATTTTTATCTTGCTGTTTAGTGTCTTCCTAAAGATTGCTGCTAACTCCATAGCATACCCTGCCTCCATACTTATTAACCACTCAGTCTGTGAATCCACAGTCCCAACTCTCTGGAAGAAATTCCACACCATACCTATCCAAAAAGGTGGCAACTCGGTAGAACTCTCTAATAATCGCCCAATTGCCATACTCTCCCCTTTCCAAAATTCTTAAGCATTGCATTCATAAACAAACCTTGTCTTATCTCACCCAAGAAAACCTCATCAACCCTACCCAGCATGGCTTCAGCCTCCACCACAGCACCACTACCACTATCATTTCCTGTACAAACTCCATCTCCCTAGCCAAAGACAGCAATAAACTAGTGTCCTGGCTCTTCTTAGATCTCTTCAAAGCCTTTGACACTGTCTCCCACCCCATCCTCCTCTCCAAACTTTCTCAACTAAACCTCTAATCTGCAACTATCTCTTGGTTTATCAACTACCTCATTAACCTACAGCAAACTGTTAAATGGTTCTCTCCTCTATCTCCCTATCTCCTCATAAAAATTGGTGTCCCCAAGGCTGAATTCAAGCCTCCCTTCTTTTTAACATCTTCACTAATCAGCTCCACTTATCCTGGCCTCAGCCAACCCTCATACAATACACAAATGACTCCACAGGCATCACCATTGCTGGCAATCTCTCTGACTTGCACACCTTAACTCAAACCTCTTTTAACCTCACTGAAACGTGGCTCACTAACAACCAATTCATACTAAACTGTGAAAAGACCAAACTCCTCCTATTCCTTCCTAAATCTCTCCACCATCTCAAATCCTCTTTCACCATCTCTTCTCTTAACAAAACTTTCATCTCACCTGAACCTCACACAAAGCTCCTTGGAGTAATCATAGATGACCAACCTAAATTCGACCTCCATCTATACCACTGTATAAGAAAAGAAAAACATGAAAAGCTTGGCCTACTTTATAGGAATAGAAAGTTCCTTACCCCCAGCACCAGACTCTCACTTACCCAGGCTTATTTCATTCCTAACCTCTTCTATAGCTCTCAAATCCTTACTAACTTATAGTCCTCTCTACTATGCAAACTCAACACCACATAGCACAAAGTAGCCAGATTTCAGCTAACTTGCCTCCAAAATCACATCACTGTCTTGCTCTTTGAGCACTCAGCTGGTTAGAGCTTCCTAACCAACTCTTATTTACTCAACTACTCATCATTCACACTGTGCTAAACAAGCCCTCCTCCTGCCCTAGTATAGCCTCGCTTGTCACCTGCTATAACCCTCTACACTTCCTCAGAAGCTCAGACCAATGTCTCTTACAGATTCATAAACCTAAAAAAATCAATTGGAAAAAAAGCTCCACAGCTACTTTCCTGCTCTATCACAGAATAAGCTTCCCTTGGCCCTTAGAAATATTACCCAAGCTCATGAATAGAAGACAACTATCAAACATTACCTATATAGCCCCTGTAGATGTCAGTGCAACCATCCCACTTTAAATCTGCCCTTCCCTCTTTCCTCCTCTACTCCTCTTCGCTCCTCACCTTCCTTCCTACTTCTTCTTCCTTTCCACACTCATACTATCTATTCTAACCTCCTGAGAATATCAACATGAATCAACTACAGGTCTCCATACCCCTCTATATTTCCTGGCTCCTGTAATCTGACACTAATTTCCTTTCTTTCCTCTATTCCTTCTCTCTCATTTCCCCTCACACTGTACCTTTCCTAACACTGCTTTGTTTGTCATACTTCACCACCAATATCAAATCTTCTGCATTTATCCCTCAGTCATCTTCCCTACCTTCTCAATACTAACTACTCTTCTTAAAATGCGTCTTTTGCTTAGATCTCTTGTTTGAACTACTATTGCTCATTCTGCTTGACCTTTATATACATATTTTTATTGTGTTTATTATATTTTACTTTACTCTTGCTATTTTTGACATGTATATCTTGTGCTGTGAATTTTTACTTGCATTGTGAAATTACTACCTGTATAAATTGTACTGCAGCACTTTTTTCCCTGGGCCTCTGCTGAAAAAGAGTGCAAGCTCATTCGGACTGTCCTGGCCAACAAATGTGAAACAAATGCCAAATAAATAAGTAAATAATAAATATACCCAAGTGCTCATTGCCCCACAACATTCATACTGATTATAAGCAGTAAAAAACTTCCTCACAAGTTTTCATCCATATGGCCCAAAACTCCAAGAAAAACATTTTTTTCTACCCTAAAAGATGATCTATACAAAAATCAGCTGATGACCACTCCTTTAAAACTGTGAACCTGAATCTGTCATTGTCTCCCTCACTACTACTCAAATACTTCCTAATTCTAACCTGACTCACCAAAAGTAATAACAGTCAATGGATCACTGAGGAGCTAAAATATTGATATGAATTAAAGGAAATATTTTATAATTAATAGAAAATCATAGTGACTACTAAGTGCATGCATAAAGCCTATGAAACTTTGGCTAAAAGAAGACAGCCAGGAGATGCAAAGCTGACAGCTGTCAACTCTCAGCCATCAGCACTGCAGACTGTAAACAGCTCTGGCAGCTCATTTAGCCACATAACAGCTAAAGCCACACAAGCTGTCTTCAGTCAACAACATTCCATTCTTGCCCTTCTGGATATTTTCCATTCTTACATCCTTCCCCTCAATTACTCCTCATTCAGACCCCCAACTAACCATCTGGATATTCAAACTGGAGTGTTTTCTGTAACTCAGAAACATTGTGTACATAAATATACAGAGAAATGATTTCAAAGTAACATTTGTGTATGTAGTACCTATCATGTCTTCAGACTAACTGGCAATGTGGGGGAGTATTAGAATTTGTCAAGAATATCATCACCTCATGCAAAATTCCAGAGACACCAAATATGAATTCTTAGATGCCCCAATCACCCCATGCAAAACTGATTGCCACTTCATATCTCACTATACAACATCCTAAATGTCATCTTCTGAGAATTATAGCTATTCTAACACCTTAGCTAATATCCCTATTAAATCTTATACCTTTCTACTGGGAGACTTCAACCATCCATCAATAAACTGGCTGACCTGTGCTACCCAGTGGTTGGCATGCCCAGCACTTCACTGATATTATAAATCCTAACATCTTTGTACATTTAGTTAACCATCATACTATGGGACAAAATAACCTTGGTCTTATACTAACAAATATGAACTCTTCTTGCACAGCTCCATATGTATCAGTATCCCTTGCTAAATCAGGCCATAAATCAGTGGTATTTTCCTTTAAGACTGGTGGTACTTTCTACAGCAATATCTCTATGTTTAGATAATCTTAAAAGCAAGAATTCTTCATTTACTTGATAGCCTAAATAAATAAATAAATAAATAAATAAATAAATAAATAAATAAATACATTTTGTTGTAATTCTATTTTAATGGATTCCATTGCTAAAGCCAATGCTTATGCCTCTGATTTCTACTTCTGTTTAGATATGTGTATTGATAAGGCAGTCCCTATCGTACCAAATATGCAGAAAAACTTTAAAAACAAATCCCTTTAGTGGAATACCAGTATGCATGCATAATATAATAAGAGAAAGAAATTGCCTAATGCTTATAAACCACCATTTTCTTAAGACTTATCAAAAAATTTTGATATTGCTTCTCACCAGAAATGCTTACATAAATTCTCATTCTTACGCCTCACTAACTCTTCACTGTGATGGTGCCATAGCTACCTCTTAAACAGATCACATGCAATGAAATAGAAAAATGATTTCTCCTCTACCTTGTCTGCAACTATTAGTGTCCACAAGGATCTATACTAGGTTCCACACTTTTCAACATATTTATCAATGACCTCAACACTACTCCAAATGGCGGGCAGTGCAGTGGTGCAGTGATTAAAGTTGTCCCCCTCACAGCAAAGGTTTTCCGGTTTGATTCTCAGCTGGGGTGTCTTCTGTGATGAGTTTGCATGTTCTCCCTGCATTTGTGTGGGTTTCTTCTGGGTATTCTGGTTTCCTCCCACATTCTAAAGACATGCATCTGGAGTGTTTCTCCCTGGGTCTCCAATGAAAATAGGCTCTGTCCTATTTCCTGGTCAACAAATGTTTAATAAATAAAATAAAACAGAAACATGCTACCCTTGTTCAATACACCGATGACTCAAAACTATTCTACTCTGCTAACTATATTTCTGAACTCCAAGACCTTGCACAAGAATCCTTATTGACTGAAACACGAGTAAATAATTTACAACTACTATAAACCCCTCTCAAAAAATTCACTTTACTCCAAAACACACCTCTACAAAAACAACAGTATTCACTATCATCACTGCAAAAAACACCATGATAAAACAGATAAACCACACAAAATTCCTAGCTGTAATCAAAGAAGACCAGTTGAAATTCAACCATAATATACCATGCATGGTTAGAAAAAATAATCAAAATCTATGTATATTGCACAGAGTAAAGACCTATCTCACTGACATAGCCATAAGAAATATAGCCTCTAATTTCTTACTGCTATTTCTCCTAAGTGGTGCCGCAGTCTTCAAATACCTTCAAGTTACACAACTGTCCACACCTGAGTAGTATTATAATAAAATAGTCAAATATGCAATAAACTAAAACAACAGAACACATCATTACCTAGCCCTCAGAGAATTAAACTGGTTAAAAGTATCACATCACCTATCTCTCTCTCTCTCTCTCTCTCAGCTAACTACAATTCAAAGACATCACTATAAGCCAGGAAATTATCTAGTGCTTAACAACTTAATACAACATTGCTCCCCAATAGAATTTTATGATCAAGAAAAAAAAAATCACTAACCACTATAAACAGATCATCCAATACTATAGGTGACTTTATGTTTAAATAGTGTAGCTAAACTATAGAATCACATCGCCCTACCACTGAAATCCATTTTAAATGCAAACTCATTTAAAACACAACTAAAGCTTTACCTATCAAGACAATGAATTTGCACCTGTATATCTCCAGGATAAATACCACTGTTATCTTCAACCTTCCATAGCATTAAACAATTTATTTTCATTCAGAATTCTATGTCCCACAATGTGTATTCACAAGTACCTAAATAGCTGTACTTGCATCTCTCAGTAATTATAGTTCTAATATAATATTTATGATAACTCTATGTATATAATTATCAATGGACCTGCTTTGTACACTACCTCTTAACTACAGTATTAACATTTTCTGTCCTACCTAGTTCCTTCCCTCACCTTCATTTCCTTACATTCCTAAGCACTAATCACATGATCTATTATCTATTTTAAGTGCTCAGTATTCAATATCTACTAATGCATAAGTATCTTTTATACTGTAATAGTTTGCCTTTATTCCATATGAATGTAGTCTCATAAGCAGGGGTGGCCCGTGCTATTGGACTGCAGGACTGCAGTCCTCCCAGCTGTAAAATAAGAACAATAAACAAAATAAAACATAAAAATAACAAAAAGAAAATAATAAAACAAACTGCAAGTCCCGGAACATTGCGCATGCGCACTCGCAGCATTTCCGATACTTGGACTGCTGGTGAACCAGTCTGGAGCATGCACACAGAATCCAGACTGTCTCCACCAACAGTCTACCACACGTGCATCTACATTTACCCAGCAGTCTATGCAGTAATTCTAACTGCATAGACTGGAAGGGGGTCGGACTGCAATGTCCGCAGGCAGGGTGGCCTTGCGGGACAGAGAGAACGAGCCTTAGGTTCTCTCACAGGATAACAGCTCCTCAGGTGCAGCAATGATGGTGCAGGATACAATGGACGATGAAGCTTTGGACTTGCAGGGGTGGGTGTGTGTGTGTAAAATGCCCCAGTCACTACATGGTAGTGGGTAGAGAATAAGGCTTGAACCCTGTACCTTGGGCCCAAATGGCAAGAGCCTGAATTCCCTACCCACCACCATTTGTAAAAAAAATGCAGATTTTTGCCTCATATTTGTTCTGTTCCTCATAAAATCTGTGGTTTCTATATGTTCGCTTCTCAACACAGCCAGTGGTGCAGTGGTACCATTGTTGCCTAACAGCTGCAGGTTGTCTGGTTTGATTCTTGGCTGGGGTGCCTTCTATGTGGAGTCTGCATGTCCTTCCTGTGTTTATGTGGGTTTGCTCTGGTGTCCTCTCATCTTACAAAGACATGTCTGGAGTGTTTCTTCCTCTGCCAAAAATTGCCTTTTGTTCCAAGTCAGACTTCCCTGGTTAACAAATGTTAAATAAATAAAAATGACAAGCATTGGAATTTCAGACTTCATATTCTTCAGAAAGTACATGATAACACAAATCCTATTATTTTAGCAAGTTTATAAGTTTATAAGATGGATATTTGAAATTTGTCCCTATTTTTGGGACTGTATTCACCCATTATTGGCTTCGTCCAGGTTTTTTGTGTCAAGGCTGAGAGCTATGGTGATAAGTGAACTCACTGAATATGTTTGGGGGCTGTATTCCCCCATTATTGGCTTTGTTCAGGTGTTTTGTGCTAAGTTGTTGACAGCTATGGTGAGAACTGAATTCTTCCTCTTTCATAAAATAGATGATTGATTTGGTATAGTGGTATGTTGCTGTGACTGTTTTGCATGGGGTCCTGGGTTCAATGCTTGGCAGTAAAATGTATGGTGGTAACACAGCATTTTATTCTAGCAACTTTCCAACATTATATAAGCAATGTTTAAAATGTGTCCCTGTTTTTTGGTCTTTTGCCCCCCCCCTAAATTTTGGCTTTTGCCAGATTTCTTGTGCTGCAAAGTTCAGAGATACAGCTGAGTGTCAAGTAGATTTTACAAAAAGCTGAGAGCTGCAGGGGATCAAAAGTTTAGTGATGCTTATGCTGAGTCTGCTTGCATTGTTAATAGCACATCTGGTAGTGTACTTGCTTTTGATGCAGAAGGCTGTGGGTTCTACTCCCGCAGTAGGTAAATGTATTGCTGATACTTTACTGTATTGTAAAGGGGGTGGATGCTGCAGTCCTTTTTGGTGAAGATACCTAGTAACTCTGAACCTGTTATCAGTTTACCATCCATTCCCTATTGCAATTATTAGATGACTTTTACTTCTTCAGAGATTGTGCATATTTACTGATACTTTGATCATGTTTTCCCCATGAAACAAGTAGATAGTTGTTGTCAGGCTTATCATTTTTTAATGAAACATAGGCAATTTATTCCTCAAGGGTAACAGACACTTTATTTGTAGATGAAACAATGACATATAAAGTTGTTTGCTAGCAGCAACCTCTTCATTAGTTACAGATTTCTTTAATGTGGAATTATTTAGATGACTTTTACTTCTTCAGAGATTGTGCATATTTACTGATACTGGTGGACTGTAGAAGTTTGAGTAGACTTTTATGATGGAAATGTTCTGAATTGGGCAGTTTTGTCGTTATTGGTGCATGCATTTTTTCACTGTTTACTGGAAAAATGTTTTGAATTGGGCAGTTTTGTCATTACTGGTGCATGCATTTTGTTTCATTGTTTACTGGAAAAATGTTCAAAACAAATTTAAAACGCCCTCTACAAGCTGTACTATATTGTACAAGGAATATAATTTAATAAAATCAGAAAAGTGTATCAAAGACCACGTGTACGTTTCATGTGCAAGGGGCCTATGATTTGAAAACAGCCCAAAGTTAATCTTTATCTGTCACTGGCAAAATGTATTTTCTTTGAATGTGGGTTTCAATGCTGTTTCAATGAATGTGAGTTTCAAGGGCAGAGATGTTTTAATGCTAAGTCTGTTTTCATTGTGAGATTGCATTGCTTTGTTTAGCAGACGTCTTAGTGTTTGTGCTGTAAAATGCAAAATAAAACTTTCAAATGAAGTCCAAATCATCGTAGAAGTAAAGCAGTTTTCACATTATTGTTTATGGTAAATGGGATGAAATAGCCAAGTAATGGTTCATTGGAATAGTTGAAGGGGGGAGGCTCCATTCGACCACGATTTTGTGAGGGGGAAGGGCGGCAAACTCAAAGACAGTGCCGGCTGAACTATACCTCTCAACTGTCCAGACTTTCACAGAATGAATAGATTTTTGCTTCTTATTTTTGGTTTGTTCCTCATTAAATGTGTGGTTTTCTGGCAAATAATTTAGGAATTAAGTCACTAAATAATGACAGACACTAAGTTTCAGACTTCATAACCTTCAGAAAAATGCATGCTAAAGCAAGACCTGTTATTCTATCAACTGTCTCAGTTTATACAACAATTTTTTGTACTGTTTATAAGTATTTTTGGCCTTGTCCATATTTCCTGCATTAACAGGTTGAGAGGTATGTGCAAAGAAATTGCTTTAAAGAATTACGCATATCCAAACCTCTGAACTGTCCCCGATTTTGGCTCAAAATGTTGCTCTTCCCCTAATAATCCCGCCGCAAAATGGCAATTGTGGAAGAAAACGTGGAGGGTTTACAATTAAGAAATAACTGTAATAATCAGAGTTATAGATTACTTTTATTTCAGAAATGCATGCAGATTCTTTTATTTTGTCAGCTGCTCATGTTAGCAGTACTAATATTAAAAAGGTGTCCCTTCTTTGACAAGTTCCCAGCTGTATTGTGTGGCTATTTTATATTTTTGCATCACATTTTGGTCCATTTTTCATAAAATTGTGTTTTTTTTGGCAAATTAGTAGCAAATCATTAAAGGCTGAAGTTAGAAAATAATGACATACATTTGTGTTTCAGATTTCATACCCTTCAGAAATGCATACTAATGCAAGACCTACTACTCTATTACCTTTCTAAGTTTATAAGAGCAATATTTAAAATTGTCATTATTTTTGGGCCTTGTCCCACTTCTATGTATGGCTTTGTCCAGATTTCTTGCTCTGAGGTTGAGAGGTATGACAAATGTGTCAGGGCCATCACAGTCAGCCAGAGACATTTCAAATTGTGACATACTTGTTGCACCCCACTGCCTCATGTAGTGTGACTCTGGATGTATCCAAGCAAGGCAAGGAGCAGTTATGCAGTGTAAATGTGCAGAGTATCCCCCCATCCAAGGTAGACACAAGTACTACTTTTATTCTGTCCTTGATTTTGCAGAATGTTCAGGTTTGTCATATTTTTATAATGTTGATTTATGTTTATTATTACTCAGAAAGTGCCTGTTGCTCTGTGTTTAAGTAGCAATGCTTTAATGACCATCAGGTAAGCTTGTCTGAAATTGTAAGATGCAAGTAAGCTTTAATAAGCATACTGTTAAAGAATTGCCAACAGTGAAAGCCTTTCTGTTGCCATGCAGAAAATACTTGCATAACTAGATAATGTATAAGCCTTGGGTATTGAAATGCATATGACAGTATTTGTAATAAAGGACAGGATTACATTATTATTTTAAGAAGCTCATTACATTTGTTGGAGACTTGCAGTCATCTTTGCAGGCTTTACCTGTAAACCAAACAGAATGCCAGTCTATCGTGTGTGGTCCATTACCTGTACAGTAATCCTTTAAGCAATGTATCTTGAGCTTGTTTCTTGTTTGCTTTTCATTTTTTACTTTGATCATGTTTTCCCCATGAAACAAGTAGATAGTTGTTGTCAGGCAGCAGGTCTTTTTTGGATAAGAAACATTTTTACAAGTGGGGGTATCCCAGAGATTGCTACTTTCAGCATGTTACCTGGTACTTTAATAAAGCTGAATATAAATTATAATTGGAACTAGAGTACAAGGAGAAGTGGTTTGAGTTGAGTGCTGCTTGTTTTTCTTGTACTTGATTTTTACTGGCATTCCAGTTGTTGTGTCTTTTGGCTTTTCCCGGTTAGGGGTCACCACAGCGGAACTCCGGTCCACTAATGATTGGCAGATAGATTTTTACATGCCGAGTTGCCAGCCCTGACGCACAACCTTCAACGAAGGTACGCCCATTCACACATGTATCCATGCAGAAGACACTAGCTGAGAATTGAACCGGACAGCATTTTACTGTGAGGTGACAGTGCTACCACAGCACCACCACCACAGCACTTGACTAATGTATTTAAAAAGTAATTTATTTTTTCATGCCTCACAGTCTTTTTGTTTCCCTCTAGATATTAAGTAAGCTGTCATGCAGCTAATGCATTGAAATATTCTACACTTCACATTGTCTTGACTGCACTCTCATAATGACTGTTTGGCACCCAGGGCAGCGTATTTAATTAAAGTTCCAGGTTTTGTGGTTTTGAGCATAGCCCCTCCCCTTTCTAGTTGACCACACCCTTCCCATTGGCCACACCCATTCTGCTGTCTCCTGCAGCTCCCCTTTGATTTGAACTCACCAGTTGCCACTGCTCATTAGTAAATGAATGTGCAACTGTTAATGTATATTACTTAATGTACATTACTTAATGTCTGTTCATATATATTACTGAATATCTGTTTAAAAATGTTTTTAATATGTTGGAGCTTTTCTCTCCTGGCCTCCACTGAAAAGTTTTTTTTTGGCAAAACCCATTTGGACAACCCTGTTAAATAAAAGCAAAGTAAATAAATAAAGAAATAGCTAAAGTCTCATTTTACTTATCCTAAGAGCACACTTAAGGGAATTACTAAATATCTTAAGAGAACCATTAAGAAGCTCAAATCTGAAAACAAACTTAAAATAACCACTAAATTCAAAATAACTACAAATCTTTCTCTAACTGTGTCACAAAATTAAGAATGAACACCCAACAATATTCTGTGTGAGTCCACAATAATACCACCAGCTCTGAATCAAAGGAAATGGCTAATAAATTAGCTGACAAATTTTGTGCAAATTTTCCACCATCCACAATTATCATTGTTCCACATGTTCCCTAGTCACAGCCATCCATTGTAATTACTATGGAACAAGTCCTGTCATCCTTCTCAAAAGCTAAGAATACCTCATCTACAAGCCTAGATAACAGAACAGGTTGCCTGACTATGAGTGACAAAAATGGCTTGTCTGAATTCCGATGTAACCTCTTTAATCTAAGCCTTTCTAATGATTACATTTCCAAATTCTGGAAAACAGCCATTGTTATGCCATTGCACAAGGGTGGCTCAACAACAGACCCCGGTAACTAAAGATCAGTTAGTATCATTAGCCTCCCGTGTAAAGCTATGAAAAGTATTATTTCAAACTTCATTAACCTGGAAATTGAAAATATGAAACCCTGGATCCTTATCAATCTGGCTTTGCCAGAATACAGCCCTGCCTCTATAACTTCATTAATTTATTTGAAAAAGTCTCCAAAGTAGTGGATAGTGATTACACAGTACATGCAGCATATCTAGACCTGGAAAATGCCTTTGACATTATTCCCCATGATGGCATTATTGGCAGTCTTGAAACTGTAATGTAAATCCTTTTGTTGTGCAATTGCTAGCTAACTGGTTGTTTGACACAAAGCATATGGTTAGAGCCCCAGGTACCACATCTGAAAAATAAAGTTACCCGTGGTGTATAACAGGGCTCGCTGTTATGTCCTTGCTGATTTGGCATCTATTTCTTAGACATTTAGGCCAGAATTCCTGGCCTATGATTATATAGACTTGCAGATAATATAGAATTGTCACTTGATCTTCCATTGACTTATAATAGATCCAACAAGGGTTAGACTATGTTAACAACTGGTGCAAGGGTAATGTTTTCAAATTAAATGTGAAAACAATGTAGTATAGTTAATACCCCCCCCCCCAATCAGACACTGGTGTAAGAGACTGGACACTCCTGTTGAGAAGTCCTTTACCTTTGACCATTGTCATACTTCAGTAGTTAGGAAAGCTTGCTTTCTGGCTTATCTGATTCCCAAAGAATCCAGATCCAGAGAAGTCCTAATTCTCCTTTAGACAAATCTCATCAGAGCCATTATTGAATATAATGCCCATTTTGGTATGTATTTGTCTAAACATATAACTCAACTTGAAAGACTTCAGATGTTTCTAACTAAGACTATCGGTGGTCTCAAAAAGCTTAGCTATCAATACTGACTGGCACCCTATCTTCATTTTCACGTTGTTATTGACTCCTCCATGGGGATCTTTGTTTTGTTTTCTGGACTATGCAAGATCCATCCCTTTGTGACCTTTTATTTCTTCACAGAACAAATGGTTCCTCAAATATCAGGTTAAAGGATCTAAATCTTTATCTGCAAATCAATGAGAGATGGTGGAGTGATAGATTCATACCCCAACATAACCCCCAAATAAGAGATAGTGGAGTGATAGCTTCATATCACAACATAACCCGAAAATAAGAGATGGCGGAGTGATAGATTCATAACCCAACATAACCCCAACCTTTGGATAAAACATCTGCTACATGTCAGCAGGGTAACATCCTTGCTGCTTTCAAGGTAAACCTAGATAATTGGATAGGCAACTTCAAATTCTCCCTCAGGTCTATTTTGCACTGCCATGCTTAAGTATGAAAGAACTTTTGAATGTGATTTATTAGCTTGGCTTCTAATGTTCTGCAGACTGAATGTCTAACACTTAACAAACACCAGAAATGCATTAAAATGAAGAAACAATGCAGTGAGTAAATCCAAAGGGTATCCAAAAAGGATTTATTGAGAAACAAATATTCTCTCCTCTAGCGCCTCAGACAATAAGCCTTTGTAAGAGTTAAAAAAGCATACCCACAATGCACACTTTTAAATTAAAAAACAGCAATTAACACAACCGGATACAATTATAACAACAATTTCCAATTAAGCTCCCTATTAAGACCTCTAGGGAACAATGTTTTAAATTTAAGAATAAAGACTGCTTCCTTGTAAAGCAGCCTTTTTTTAAAGACATACCAGGAAAAACTTTCACCTTCTCCAAAATAGTACCTCTCAAACCACAATTATTACCATGATGGTGTAATTCAAAATACAATGCCAAAGGGCTTTCTATCTTTTTATTTTTAATATCCCTCAAATGTTCTTGAAACCTAATTCTAAAACTATGTTTTTTTTTCACCCACATAAAACAGATTGCAATCATATTTTAATATATAAACAACTCTTTCTGTATCACAACTAAAAACATCATTCAGACTAAACACATTATTATTTATAAAATGAAAACTTTGTAAAGTAAAACTACAAATTGAACAATGTCCACATGGTCTTAATCTCAAATTAATTGGTTGCATAGCAGGTATTTGTATAGGTGGTGTAAAATGAGTATGTACAATCATATCTCTAACACTTCTGCCTCTTTTCTAAGATACTATAGGCCTTTGAGGCAAAAGCTCCTAAGGATTTTTATCTTATAATAAATAATTACAATAGTACATAATAATATCCACCACTTGCTCAGCAAACAAATTGTAAGTTGTCACAAAAAATATTTTTTGAACTGACCTCTTCTCATCATTCCTAATTCTTTTAATCAACCTGGTATTATTTATTTCATATAGTGGTAAAAGTTAATGTTGACCTAAAAACAATCAATAACTGCTTGAATGGGTTGGATTTCATACCACCTTTGTTTAAACATCTCACAAGCTTTAATCAACTCTTGAGGGAGAGCCTTGTTATCATTGCACAGCCTACTAATACATAATAATTCATTATATTGCAGGGCTTTAATCAAGTGGGGTGGGTGACAGCGCCTACCATCCATACTTACTTATGATCCCTGTGATTTGCATGAACCTCCTGAACCCTCCCATACACTCCAACCTTCTTCAGAAAAAAATATCCTAACAAAATATATTGAAAATTCCCTGGACAGCATTCCTTCTGAATTTTCTGCAGGCATCAATATGATATTTACCTAATTTATCATTCTGCAGAAGGAGAATCTCATCCTGCACCACCTAAGCAACTTTTTTATCTCCACAAACACAATACCATACTTCTGAAATCAGGTCATAGTTAAATCCATCCCTAAAAAAGCCAAATTGGTTATTTTAGATGAATATAAATTTTGCACACCCTAGGCAAGATCTTTGAAAAACTGGTGTTCAGATAGCTAACAGAATACATCCAAAATATTAAATTCTTTCCCATAGTCAGTATGGATTCTGTCTTGACGGTGGCAGTATGATCACCTTATACACACTAACTGATTACATACTCTAAAAAATGACCAGGGGACCTTTATGTGGATCAGTGTTCATTGATTTCACAGAAAGATTTTACTTAGTTGACCATGCACTTCTACCCAGCTCTTATCTCTGCAGTATTCAGCCAAGACTGCCTCTCTTGGTTTATGGGTTCAGCAACAGATAATTCAAAGTAAACATGGCACCCCCAATCTCCCCATCCACTCAAATAAGCAAAAAAGTACCCCAGGGATTAATTTTATTCCCTCTTCTATTCTTTTTGCTGATCAGTACACTATCAATGGACCTCCCTCACATCAAAATCATCCTTTATACCAGTAGCATGGTTATTTATAGAACCAGACTATTCCCATTCAGTATCATAAATGAGTTGGAAGAGCTCTTTCCTATTTATCCGCCAGGATAAGCAATATTAAATGTAAAAAAAATTATCTTTGACACAAACCCAAAGCATACTGTCATACCCACACATTATTGCATACAGTATAATAATTACTTTAAACTCCTGAATATAATCCCACACTTCAGATTCCTAGGTATATGGCATGACCAGTTCCTAAACTTTCAACAAAACATATATGGAAACAAAATGAAAGCAAACTCTTTATATTTCTGATCAAAAAGAATCTCTTACTTTCTTTGACCAGAAAGTATAGCAGCTATTGATTAAAGCTAGCTACAACACAGACAGGGACAAAAGATGGAGGTGTCTAGATTTACATCAAAAATAAATATACCTTAAGTCTGGTCACATTCAGATTAACATTGGCAAAATCCCATACCACTTCCTTCCAAACTATAGGTCCCCATCTATGACCCAGGAAACCCAAAACATGTATTTAAGCTTACTGGAAACACTCACCATCCAACTCATACCATATTCATGGGGTAACTTTAGTTACCCCACATTTAACTGGGAATCATATACAACACCAAGCATGCAAGCACAGAGATTCCTGGATTTTGTAAACACAAACTCCTGGGACCAGATCATCAATACACTGACCAGGGGTGCAAACATATTGGAACTGGTCCTCACATATACGTGAGAGTGCTTCACAACCCTTAGTGTAATGTCATCTTTGGTAATGTTAGACCACAAAACAGTCTCCTTTGATGTAAAAGTAAAACCCAGAATCCCAGCTAACCATGGAATGTTCAGGAACTACTCTAAGGCTAACTTCCTACTGTTAAGTTATAACCTGACAAAACTTCAAGTGCCAATAAACCCTAAGAATACTGCTGAATATGCAAAACTGCTCACAGAAATCCTATACAAGCATGTTAATAGCTGCATAGAGGGGGCTGTACTCACTAGGAAGATGGACAGAACTAACATAGAGAACAAGCCACCCTGGTGGAATCACAAAATCAATAGGCTGTATAACAGAAGGAAGAGAATCATGGCAAAAATTAGGAGGTGCAGCACCCAGCAGGATAAAAGCACTCTCACCAAACAAAACTAATAACTTGGAGGACAAATAAAGTCTACCAAAATCAAATCTGAGCTAAAAGGGAAACCACAAGGCATTCTTTAGTTATGTCCGCAACTTCAAAGGCAATACACAATTGTGTGTAGAGCTCACTGTAAATGGAGCCACCTATACTGAGCTAGAAGATATAGCAAATCTACTGGCAGACAAGTTCAGCTCTAACTTTACCCTTGTCTCCCCGACAGTATCCCATGGAGTCTTCTAAATAGCATGAAACATGACCTATCATAACCTCTGGAATTACTATTTAACCATAGCCTCCAAACAGGCTTTGTGTCTCAACAGAGAACAACAACTGCTGTCCCTCTGCACAAAGGTGAGCCTTCTACAGACTCTGGAAACTACATACCTAAAAGTCTCATTAGTTTCATATGCAAAGCCATGGGAAGAATTATCATGGAAATGATCAGAATGACATAGGAAACCTCCAGACACTGAACTCAACCCGGTTTGGTTTTGTCAAGGGAAGGTCATGCCTACTCAGCCTGGTGGACTCCTTTGAGAAGGCAAAAGCAATGGATGAGGGCAAAATGGTTCACACTGCCTACCTTGACCTGGCCAAGGCATTTGATGCAATACTCAGCTGGAGTATTGTTGATAAACTCAAAAGGTTAGGTATAAATCCTTATGTCACCTGGTGCATAGCCAGCTGGGTCATGACTATACACAGTAACTAGTTAGAATTGGGGAGTTTACCTCTACAAAGAGGCTAGTCATAAGCAGAATCTCACAGAGATTGGTCCTGGGACCACTCCATTTAGCATTTATTTCTCTGAATTCAAGGCCAATGTGAAGGGCCTCTCTGTATTACCAAATTTGCAGATAATTGAAAAATTAGGAGCAATCATAGAATCTCCCACAACACTAATGTTCTCCAGGAAGGGCTCACATAGACAAATAGCTTGTGTCAGAGCTATGAACTAAAACTAACTGCCAAGAAATGCATAATCGTATCCTTTGGGACATCATCCACCCTTGGTGACTATCATATTGACAACACAACCCTAAGAGTTGACCAAATAGTCAGAGACTTGAGTACATACATAGACAGCAATCTAGCCTTTGACCATCATGTGTCTACAGTGGTGAAGAAATTATTCTATGTTGTGCAGGTCATAAAAAAAGATATGGCATCCAGGTCTAAGGAGATCATTGTTCCACTATATCCAGCATTTATCTGACTTAACATTGCATACAATGCTCCATTTGACATGTACCTAACCAGGCACATCCAACATTTGGAACGTCCACATAGGATCCTTACTAAAACAATACATGGAGAAACTAACATAGCCTATGCAGACTACCTCAAAGCCCTATCCCTGTATTCTGTCTTCTTCCAGGCTGATGAGGGGAGATCTATGCCTGGCCTACAACGAATTGTCAGACCCCACACTGATGAACCTCCTGAATACCCGCAAAACAAACAGCACCAGAATTACCCATTCTAAAG
Source organism: Protopterus annectens (assembly GCF_019279795.1). Classification (NCBI taxonomy): domain Eukaryota; kingdom Metazoa; phylum Chordata; order Ceratodontiformes; family Protopteridae; genus Protopterus; species Protopterus annectens. The sequence continues at coordinate 1,682,647,538 of NC_056735.1, read as the reverse complement.
ACTTAAACCTTGCATATGATATAATACCATAAACTACCTCTTTTCTTGAACAGGCTCCCCATCCATGTGAAACAGAGTTCCTCATTAACCTAGTTTAAGTGTAGCCTGGACAACCGGATGGGGAACGGGAAATTCATCCTCGGTTTGGAACCTATGTGTATAATGGACACAAGCAGCCTGTAAATGGTTCATCCCCCAGGCCCCAGCTTGTAAATGTTTCATCTCTCAAGGCCCTGATTACAGTTATCAAGTGTATCAGAAATTGTTAGAAATTTGGGATCATGGCTAGGCTTAAAAAAGCCCCAGTAGTCATTAGCTTACTATACAGAATGAACCTATCAGCCTATAAGGTCTCCTCCCTTTACAAAGTGTAAAAAAAAGTATATTATCTTGCAACATACATTGCATTTTATGTCTTAGAATATTGTGAAATGGAATTTATGTACTAAGAACAGTGCAGTTTGCTAAGAGCAATAATATATGGCCATAATGATAACAGAGACAGGTAGAAACTACTGGAAGGGTGGTTTAAAATTAAATACTTTATAGATTCATGGGTGATTACTAGCTACAGACTACGGGTGCCTTTTTAACACTAGCCATGATTCACAAATGTATCGGACAAGTTTTCACACCCTATGATTATTTTAAGGGGTATACGTAACCTTAAGCATGAGGGGGTCAAACCTTTACACGCTGGGTCTGTCAAACAGAGACGTGCCAGAACAGCTGCAAATTTCAGACCCCATAGCATGGTCAAACTTATGCTAGAAATGGGTTAGGAAAGAAATCAGCTTGATACAGATGGGAAGCCTGTTTGAGAGAAGGGGTAGTCTTATTTATGTTACATATGAGGCCTACGTCCCCAGACTGGGTAATGCAGATGCAATTTGTTGTGCAGATGTGCAACAGGTTGATGAAAGTGGGATCAGAAATTGCACAGATTGCTTCTTATAAGTCTATAGGATACTAAGTACAAGGATAGAGCTTTGAGGTGGTCCACTGAGTACAAGGATAGGGCTTTGAGGTGGTACACTGAATACAAGAATAGGGCTTTGAGGTGGTCCACTGAGTACAAGGACAGGGCTTTGAGGTGGTCCACTGAGTACAAGGATAGGGCTTTGAGGTGGTACACTGAGTGCAAGGATAGGGCTTTGAGGTGATCCACTGAGTACAAGGATAGAGCTTTGAGGTGGTCCATGCAGCACATGTTGTTTATGCCCTGTATTCTTTAAGTTACAATGTATTGCACACTTGTTCTGCCAGATGACCTTGATGCTGTCCTTGAATTAAGATAATGCCAAAATGGAGTGGTTCCAAGCACCAACTCCTGAGGAATAGCACTAGTGCCTAGTCTTTTCTGCCTAAATTTTTAGTTTCTATGTTTGAATCTGCAGCCAATCTGGCATGTATCATATAGGTTTAGACTTAATTTGGATGAGCTCTTCGACAGTGTCTGAGTGGGGTATTGTGTTGAATGCTTTGGCCAGGACAATGTACACAAGGAAGTATACAATAATTTGCACAAAAGACAGGAAGCTATTTTAGGGTTGAAAAAAAATTGCAGAAATAGCCATAGCACTGCCAGTGTAAGGGGCAAGATGTCGCTTTCTTCCTCATTCTTTTAGAATTAGTTGTTTATACTGTTTCATTTAATATCTAGGTATTTCAGGTTGAAATAATGTGTTTAAGGAAACCTAAGAAATATTTTATAGTTTTATCAACTATAAGAGAAACCTAATAAATATTTTTTGTCCTAAAATCTTAGGATATTTGCCATTTTTTATGTATTTTTGACAGGAACACAACTGTTCAAATACAAACTGCCCTTGATAAAGAGAGGAGGACGATAACCCTCATACCTCAAGTATACCTCATTTTGAGAGTTATTCATCACGTTGAGTCATAAAAAGTCCATGTTTCTCACAGTTCCATACAGAATGGGTCTATCACATGTTGAGTGTTAGGAAATCTTATTTAGCTGATGTTTAATACTATCAAATCATATTAATTTATTAAGAAAATGTTATGATATATAAAGTAGCATAATTAGCCATCACTTGAGCTTCTTAGTTGGTAGTAAGCTATTAGTAAATGTTCCACATTTTGCCTGTTTGTTTCACATTATGAGAAGTAGTTTTGCACTTTTTAAATGTAAACGTTGAGAGCAGTAGTAAACCTATAGGCCATTCATTTGACTGAAAATAGTTGAGAGGTAGAAAAGTGCTGAGAAGAAGTACTAATTAACCACAGTCACATTCTGAAGTATGACCTATGTCTGGCGTGATATGTGTACGTCACCGTCAGTGGCTCATACTACATTTGCAGACCTGACCTGACATTTATTTCTAGATTCAAACTGAGGGATTCATATATGTGCTCCATGTAACTAGCTAACATCACAACTGTGCAAAATTCTTTATAGTCCTGGAGTTAAGCAAACATTGGCATTCTATGCCTCATTCACAGCAGCAACAACAGGCCCTTAATTATGTCTTAAAAGAATGACATTGAAGTCAGTCCTTTCAATGTACTGATGTACAATATGTGCAATGTCTGATTTTCTGAACCACACACCTCCCAGCCGCATCGATGCTGTTGGCTAACCTCATTCATAACTAGAATGCAGCCTGTGACTTACACTGAGAGGTTCGTAGGTGTATCATTAAAGGACTGATTTAATGCTAGCCATACTGTGGCATATGGGTCTAGCAGACTTTCAGCTCTCCCATAAATTACTGCTGATCTACAGACTACACATATTGACCAAGTCATGTGTTTGTTCACACAGACCAGCTAACCTGTTTCATAAAGTTATGCATGCTGTTTTTTTGCTGAGGCAGTTGACCTCACTTTACCCTACAGTAATGGGACTCTAGTGTCTGAACTTGCATACGTTTGTTCTAAGAGATGCAGGAGTCTTTAATTTATAGTCACTCCTTACCATTGCACTGTTGTATAAGAAATAGTCGTGCCTTATATGCCCCCAATCTCACCTTTGCACCCAATCCTTTGTGGATTGGCTAATATCCAGTCCAGACTCATTATATTTCCACTGGGACTGTATCTGGTATATTAAGTGAAAATGTTTATAGAAATCTGTTTAAGGTCAGATTCACAGTACAGGTTCAGAGCAATAGATTTTGGGACTGCTGACACATGAGATCAATTTAACTACAAGCCTGATGTTAGTTGTTTACCATTTAAGTTGTTTCTAGTACTGACAATATTCTACAGTTTTTGTCATAAACTTCTGCTTAAAATTAATATAATTGCTCTAGTAAAAAAAAATGAGATGTAATGTCAGAAACCACTGATGCCTAAATTGCTTCTTGAATAGTATGCTATTTATAGGATGTTGTTTGGATATATTCTAAAGTTTTCATCTCATCTATGGACTAACAACATTTAAAAACCTTACATTTATCTGTAAGAGGGATATTTCACAAGATATGCCCCCACCCAGATTGCATTCCCTTCAAACCACTAATATAATGAACACATGATCCCTTTGAAGAGAAAATGCTACCATTCACTGATAAAGCAGATGTGGCTACAGAGTCGGGAAGAAGATAATTGTCTGAATATGCATATTCCCACTTTTGTGAGCAACCTAACAAACAGCCCTGATATGAACTTTAAATGAAAAATGGAGAAGGCCCTTCTGCATTTTCTGAAGTAAAAAAAGCCTACAGTCCAAACAGTGTTGGTGATAGTGGGGAACATTGGACCAGATATGTCCTCTGGCAAAAATATGAATGAATCTTAGCACGTATTTGCTGCTTCTGAGTCCTTAATAATTTTATTGGAAAACAACCTGAAAGTTTTTGAATAGAGGGAGGTTAATACATGGGCAATATGGAGAACAATGGATTGAGCATAACTCATGTTCATATTTATAGACATGTGTTATAGTCAGTCCAGTGTTCTCCATTATCATCAATAGTGTCATTATTTACTAAATGCAATCCACCACCTTTTCTCCTGAAATCACCAGACCAAACTTCAAGCCAAAATTTGACAACTGTGAGGTATGGTACTGCTAGTTAAAAGCACTAATAAAAAATGGATTGTTGTGCATTACCTCAGGTTTAAGAAGCCAGTAGCTGGAATGATTCTGCTCTGCTTTTAGTGTGCAGTGCATTTGTTTTTTGCTATTAAATATTTTATTTGAAACTTTTGAACATGTTGCCTCTTCCCTTCCCTTTAACATCATAGCCAAGCATTTTACAAATTTTGTTCATTCCAAACATTACACCATCACACTTCTGCTATAACATTTTTTATTTTTTTTATTTGGTTTTAAAACAATAGATAAAGAAATCAAATATAAAATAAACAAAACTATTTACATAGGTCCACAGCAGATCAATACATCAAAGCTATACATATCAACAACAATTAATATTTTTCAAGTAAGTCTTTAAGTTTATGCCAATATTTATATGAATGTGTAGTATTAGAAGTTCTTATCTTTATAGTATACAATTCAGTACTGCAAACTGCTTTGCCATACCAATAAATTCAACACTAGTGGGGGTAAGTTTACTTTTCCAGTTTTTAGTAATTACTTTTCTGGCTATAGCAAGAATAGACCAAATAAGAGGAACTTGGTTTTTTTTTTGGAATTATGTCAGGAATTGGAGCATTAAATAAAACTAAATATTTAGAAATACTACATCTTTCTGATGTTAGAGCTTGAATGAAGTTATTAATTTCTTTCCAAAACAGGAGGTGACTTCACATTCATATACCATATGCGTTCAGCTTTCATTTCAGAACCACATCTCTAACATTTAATTCTATTTGATGTATGCATAATTGCAATTTTGTTTCCAGTGACAAAAGCTCTGGGTAAGAATTTCCAAGTAAAAAATGTCCATTATAATGAAGATATGGTTTTATCTGTAGATTTTAATATTATTTTCTTGTAGTTTTCAGAGGAATAGTTCCAAAAGGAATAGTCTAAAAATGTGAAATCTAACTTAAAAATGTTATAAATTTGTGAGAAATATGATTTATTTTTCATTCCATTATTACTGATATTTATTAAGAATTCCAATAATTTTGGAACTATTTCTTATCTAGGTTAAATATCTTATTTATCTCTGTGTTCAGAAAGTCTCAAAAATATTTGCAAAATTAACCAGTTCTCAGAATCTTGATTGTATTTGTAGTTTAAATTTTCAACAGTGGAGAAGTGAAGAAAACTGGCAAAGGAACTAAGGTAATGGGGATAAATATCCGAAGAGAGAAAAGTTATAGGTTCATAAGTTCATAGGTAGGTACTAGGCTATTGGCCTTAGGGCCTATACAAGCTTAGCCAAAAAGGTATCCTGGCATTCGCCACCCAAGAAAATTATTTTCCTGTGCCCCTGAGCAGAGTCACAGAAGTGATCCCTGGGGTGAATTTCCTATTTCCCATCCAATCATCAAGATTTTTCTTGAAGAGCACTAATGAGGAGCTCTGTTTCACATAGATAGGTAGTCTGTTCCAGAGTATGGGAAGTCTCTGAGACAGGAATCTATCCCTCCAGCATGTTCTGTTTATTGTGGTGACAAGGTTTAGGTCCCTAGAGCATGTAGCTCAGAGGGATTGGGATTTCATTAAGTGGAGCATGTCCAACAGCTCTGGGTTTGACATAGCTTTGTATGTTAGGCAGAGATCACCTCTGAGTAGGCGATATGCAATGGAGTAAAGCTGGATTTTTTTTAGACGGTCTGGCAGGGCATCTGTTTCAGGCTGGTAATCCTCTTTGTGAGGTATTTCTGCACCCTTTCCATTTGTTGTAGATGTCTTGTGAGGTACATACCAAAAGGGGCATTGTACTCTATAATAGGTCTAGTGAGTGATGAGTAGAGGGGAACAATGACCTCTTTTTTTCTGGATGAGAAACCTTTTGTGATGAGGTGTGCCACGTAGAAGGATTTCCTGACTACTGTGGCGATGTGATTATCAAAGAAGAGCCTACTGTCCACCTGTGTCCCAAGGTCTCTTATCACACTTTCGGTGTTAAATAGACTACCACCTATGTGGTAGCTCATGGGTACAGAGTTTTTACGAAAGGGGATGACAATGCACTTTTTGACACTGAGCTTAAGGCCATGGCTTTGACACCAGGCATCTGTCTCAGTGAGGCCCTTTTGTAGGATGTCCACATCATTAGGAGTTTCAATTATGGCTCCTAGTTTGCAGTTATCTGCAAACTTCATTAGCCAAAGACCTTCTGTGTTAGCCTGTACTTCAGAAAAGTAGATACCAAACAGGAGAGGACCAAGGACTGAACCCTGTGGTACTCCACTTGTCACTGGCCTGAAGTTGGATTTGGAGTCTGCTACTTTTACAGTGTGGGTTCTATCAGTGAGCCAGTTGGCAGCCCATCTTATGATATAGGGATTTATACCTAGTTTAGTGAGTTTATCTATAATTCCAGAGTGGGGGATGGTGTCAAAAGCCTTGATGAGATCTAGATAGGCTGTGTGAACCACCTTACCCTCGTCTACAGCTTTGGTGACTGCTTCAAAGAAGTCAATCAGGTTTAGGAGACATGATCTGCCTTTTACAAACCCAAACCTGGGTGGGGTCTAGAGATTGGAGATTACCAATGTCTTTGTTTATAAGTTCCATGATGATGCACCCCATGGCCTTGCAGACCAGGCTAATGGGGCGGTAGTTCCCGGGGTCCATGGTGGCTCCCCCTTTGTGGAGTGGGATAACCGTTGTTATGCGTCATTCAGTGGGCACAAAGCCTGAGGTGAGGCTATGATTGAACATGATGCTTAGGTGGGGTGCCAGTTCATTCTGTAGTTCATGTAGAACGCAGCCTGGGATGTTGTCAGGTCCCATGGATGCCGTGTTCTTGGCTTTGGAGAGTGTGGTTTTTACCTGTGCAGCCGTGATTACAGGAACTTTGCATTCTTCCAGTATAGAGATGCGCCCTTTAGGGGGTGGGGGGGTAAAGTTAGCACTGAACCTATCCACCAGCATGTTGGCAATATCAGTTGGTTCTGTATATTTAGTGCCATTGTGCTGTAACTCAGAGCAGATCTGAGTGTTGTCATTGAAATTCTTGACATAGCTATAGAATGCTTTGTGGTTGTCTTTAGAATCAGTGGCAATTTTGTTTTCATAACTAGCTTTGGAGGATTTTATGAGGGATCTCAGCTTCTTACTGAGGCAAATCAGGGAGTTCTTCTAGTCATGGGATTTTACTTGTTTTTGCAACAGTTTCTTTCTTCTGTTGTAGAGTTTGTTTATGGCAGGGGACCACTAGATCAGATTCCTTTTTTTGGAGGATAGCATCTTGATTCTGTTAGGGATAGCACAATCCATGCACTCGTGTCAGTGCTTATAAAGTGCATTTGTGTAGGATTCAGCAGTAGTACCTCTATTGTCCATCTGCATGGGTGTCGTGAAGTTTGCCACTTCTGTCTTAAGAAGTGTGAAGTTGGCTTTGGAGAAATTTTTTACGGTGGTTTCCCTAATGGGGGTGGGGGGGTGGGGGCAAGATGTGGATGTCTAGGCTGATTAGCTTGTGGTCAGATCTGACCAACGAGGAATTGACCTCTGGTGTGGAACACCGGTCACCCATGTTGGTAATGACCAGGTCTAGGATAGGATATTGCTGCCCCTAGTGGGGGTGTGGATAAGTTGATCCAAGGCACTGGAATTTATGAATTCCAGAAAACAATGAGCAAAAGAGTTGGTACATGAGTAGTTTTCCCAGTTAATGGTGGGGTAGTTGAAATCACCCATTATTAGGGTATTAGGTTGTACCCTAATATTTTCCAGTGTATCAAGATATGAGGAGTGGGAATCCTGGGGCATGGTGGGGGATCTGTAGCAAGGTACAATTTGGATTGTGGTCTTGCCCAGAGTTAGTTGCACTTGGATAATCTTGGATGCATTATGCTGAGCAACTAGCCTGGAGGTGTGGATATCCTTAATGAATATGGACACGCCTCTACCTTTAGTGTTTCGGTCCAGGTTAGGTGGCCAAAAGGTGTAGTATGAATTATAGCCTGGTAATGCAGGGGTGCTCTCTGCAGCTTTGAACCAGGTCTCTGTCACTGCACAGATGTCAATGTTCTCCATTTTAAGGAGTGCCTCGAGTGAATGCATTTTGAGGTTTAGACTTCTAGCATTGAGTAGCATTATCCTCAGATTTTGCTTGCTTGTACCTGTTATGGTGGTGAATTTGTCATTTGTTCCTTGCCTAAAAAAAGGCACTATAGGGGTGGCAAGCACCTTAGCCAGTATCTGGAATCCCACGGGCGACAGGTGCAGGCCATCTCTGGCAAAGCATTGTGGTCTGTCGATCATGTCATCCCAGGCAGACAGATACTGGATCCCCTTAGAATTACACCAGAAGCTTAGCCAATTGTTGACGTCAATCATTTTGTCCTTGTACTGTGGTATCATTCTGGGTGATGGCAGGATGCTACTCAGGGCTAGGGCCATACCTGCCTGGGCTACAAGATCGAAGAGCTCCTCCATGTCTCTTTTCATGTAATCCAGGGAGGTACATCTCAGGTCATTCACACCAACATGGACAATGATAGAGTCATATTTGTACTTGATGTGGAGTGACCTGAGAGCGTGCGATATGTGGTGGATCTTGGCACCCGACTGACAGCTGACAGTAACTTTCTTCTTGTTTAGCCTGGTGAGTGGAACATCAGTGTGCCTGACTCCAGAGTCACCTATGACTAGAGTGTAGGTTACGTTTTTATGCCTTATGGGCTGTGCTTGAGTGGCACACTGAGTTTGTGGGCTATGTGTCATTTGGGTTGTGTTGGGGGTGGAGGTTGTATGCGTTTCTGCTTTGGAGGTCTCTGTTGCTTGGGCAGATTTTTATTGAGAGCCTCTGTGAATGTAGGTGTGTGTTTTTGTGTTGCTATGTGTGTGTTTTGGTGGTGTAGGTTTTGAGGGACTATGTGATGAGTGTGGTGTGGTGCAAGTGTTTACCTTCTCCTTTTGACTGTCTAGTCCAGTCTTGGGTGAATAGAGCTTTGCTTCTAGTGTTGCTATATAAGTGCATCTCTCACAGGCTGCAGTGTTGGGTGGAGAATGGAAAAAAGCCAAGAAGACATTTTGACTGCAGCTAGAGACTGCCTTCCCTATCAGGGATTGATATCTGAGTTAGGCAAAGACAAAAATATTAAAAGAATCCAAAGTAAAAGACCTGCTTGGAATCCAAAATAAAAGACCTGCTTTGATGGGGTTTTTAGCTGAATCTAGAACAGAAGCTGCTGTTAAAAAGGGATAATTAGTAGGGCATATAAAATATTGTATGATAACTACAGGAATTGATCAGAGGAAGTTAGAAAAGACTGGGAAAAGAGAATGGATAAGTAATTCACAAGAAAACAATGGGAAGACATATGTATGGCTCCCAAATATGCAACAACGTGTAGAAGATTTAGGATTTTTGGTTGGAAGTATTTGTATTTTTATACCTCAAGCAGACTCCAAATAATTTTTAGTCAGGTAGATGGCAAATGTTGGAGGTGTGATAGTGAAGAAAGTCAACAGGCAAAATCCACTGAAACGCTGAAAGACCTCTGTGTCTTGGGAAAACCACACAACTGCTCCAATTAAACCAATGACAACAAGCAGCAAAATAAACCGTTTTCAGAACGAAAATAGGGCTCGAACAATAAAAATATTTAAAAATAAAAGCATTTAATGAATACAAACACCAAAATAAGTTAAGCACTTTCACTTGTACAATTACAAGCTTCATCAGAACACTGAAACTATAGTCAAAAAGAACTTTAAATAACTTTTTTGGCACCAATTCTTTTTAAAATCTGTCCTGCTGATTTAAAGACATACACACTCATTTGCTAACTCAAACCTACTGCTAATATAAATTACTGTAGTACATACATGTATAGTATTATTAGAATTATCATTACTAAAATTATTATTAAAAATTCCCTACAAACATCAATTTCATTAAACTAATATGTGAACTAAAACATAAACTAAAATATTAAACAATAAACACAGAGAATATGAGCATATCTATTAAACACTCTAAATCACTAACTTACTGCAAAAAACATGATAGGAAAAAGAAGAAACAAATTGTTACACACATCATTTCAAAGCCAAAAGTGACTTGATGGATATGGAATCATTCAAACCTGGTGGGGTAGAGGCATCTGTAAATATTTGCCAACATAATTTTTATATGAGAGTAAACCTTTGAAGTCTCCCCCTCTTTGATCAACCTGCACACTATCTACTATGCCAAAGTTGAAAAAGTGACTATCACCATGTTCTTTAATATGTCTATATAGCACATTTTTGTCATCCTTTCTTCTAATGCTATATAGGTGGGAATAAATACGTCTATTAAATCTCCTTTCAGTCTTGCTTATGTAGAACCCAGAACAGGGGGGGAAGTGAGCAGACTCACATCATTGCTCAACCATTTCAGCAGCATTTTTTTCTGATATTCGTACTGATGGCGTTGGGTCTAACAATTGTCAGCATTCTCCTTCGGCTGCCAACAATAGTAAAAGTAAGGTTTCCGCACCATCGGTGCTTAGAAATTTTAATGACAGCACAGAGGAGGTAATTAGACTATCCAATCTTTCTACTCATACTACAGGTATACCGAATGGGCAAGGGACCTGTACTGAGCAGATTGTATTTAATGGGCAAGGGATAAGTACTGAAACAACTAAATCCCTTGATATACCCACTGCTCTGTATTCAGCTGCTCAATGCAGCAGTAGCAGGTTGGGTATATCGGATTTCATGTTTGATTTCTCTTTCGGTGACACAGAAGAGGAAGCTAAAAGAATTGGTACTAAACCGAAGTGAATGAAACCACTTTATACTTATGCTACCACGGCTAAAGGGGCTATTAAAACTAATGAAGTTATGGACAAAAATACTTTGGACAAAAATATTTAGGACTCTATCGGTAAAACAAAAACACAGAATACAGACCCTATTAAAACATTTTTGGTGAAAAATTGTCTTTTTGATAACTTTCACCCTAGTGTGGAAACTAATAGGTTACATACACCGAAGGATATGTACCAAGGTACATTAAAGGATTTTATATACACTTTGGGTAGAAAGCTGTCTCGGATTAATAATATTAAACTAGACAATGCTTAAATGTATAGAAACTAAAATAGTCCCAATGGGACTTAGATTTTTTAAATACCCAATGGGATTGGATGTCACAGAGAATATTACACAAGAATTTAATAATTTTTTTGATCAATGTGGTTTAAAGTACATGTCATTACTTATTAAGTTTAATGATGACAAGTTAGCTAATCTAACGCAAGAGGTGGAAGAATTAAATGAACTGATTAGGAATGGCTTACTTTTTTTCCAATGGGAGAAATTGTATGTTAAGCAGTTCTCTAATGCAGAATTTAGTATACAGAAAGTGTTTGGTCGAAAGATGAAAAAATTTCATAGAGATTTGGATCAATATAAAAATGGGAGAGCCTATATGTGGGACAAAAATAAATACAAATATAAAGGTGAAACTCACTCAAGAATAGATAAGGCTAACTCCCAGCAAAGTCAGGAAACAGCAGATAATTCAAATTTTTTATACACAGAACACAGGGAGAGGGAGAGACATTGGGAAAGGGGGAATTGGAGAAGACGGAATTATTACCAACATCCAAGACATCATTAACTGTACATGATCATGGGAGTCCCTATGGAGACAGTGGAGATATGGTAGATGATTTCAGTTATGATGATGGTATTACACATAATGGCGTAGTTTCTACCTATAAGAATTTTAATATATACAACTACACAGGGTATGAGCTAACTACGATTCACTTTGACCTGTTGTCTAAAGGGATTAAATATATCCCAACTAAAAAGTTCAGTTTAGTAGACTGTGTTGGTGAAGTCAAAAGGTATGTCAGGAAACTGAATTTGGCTATTATGTTTAAAGATACTAAAGCCTCAGTTAAATTAAACAAAACTGACATTACCTCCCAAGTATTAAAAAAGAAGAGTATGTTTATACCCCTGATGCACCCTACAATTTCTATGTACGACAAAGTGGTCACTCAACAGATTTATCAGTTAAACAAACAGCTTGCAGGATCTCATTTTAAGTCTAATTTGACTTTAGAAGAACATAAGGTGCTTCAGGAATTAAGGAATGAAAGAAGTATTAGAATTATGAAACCTGACAAGGGGGGGGTATAGTCATTTACGACAGGTTGTTATACTCTTGTAAAATACATGATTTGTTATACTCTTCAGGTAATTATTTAAATGTTTCACTTAATGAAATTAACATCAGCTACAGAAAAATTGACATGTGTATAGAGGAATTTTTAATTGACAACAGGATCACTGATGACATCTATAAGTTTATCAAAGTAGAATATCCCACTTTAGCCACCAAAGTGGGCATCCCGAAGATACATAAAGGATTGGATGACCCCCCTTTTAGACCGATAATATCAGGGAGTAGATCTAAGACATTTCCTATGGGTTTAGTGATTGATACATATCTTAAACATGTATATGGAAAAATACCACACATAGTTAAAGATTCCTGGGAATTCCTAAAAAATTATCCCGTATATTTATCCAAAAATGATATTCAGTTTGTGACCATAGATGTCATAGATTTGTTCTCCTGTATACCTAAGGAGGAGGGATTAGAGGCATTTGCTTGTAGTATTAGGAAATATGCAGACATCCAGTGGGACACCACATGTCTTCTTTCAGATATGATGTCTTTGGTCTTGGACCATAATTACATCTTTTTTGAAGGGGGAATACTTCGGGCAAACCAGGGGCATAGCTATGGGAGCAGCATGTGCTCCCATCTATGCCAACCTGGTTATGCTAGAGTGGGAAGAGACCAATATATTTACTAGCAATTATATGAAATTTATCAAATATTATTCAAGATATTTGGATGACATATACTTGATATGGGATGGCGGAGATATATTAATAAAAGCAACAGTTATTTGAAATTTATGTTTTCTAAAATTAAAAAGGGTTTGGCTTATTTAGATTCGCTAGTCTCTAGGGAAGACAACAAATTTACATCTAAGATATATAGGAAAAATACATTTTCAAATAATTATTTAGAATATTCTAGCAATCATCCTAAGAGGCAATTTATGAATATTTATAAAGGGCAACTTATCAGAGCAGTCAGGATGACATCTGATTATATGGACATGTTGGAAGAAGTGACATTTATTACCTCATTATTTAAGGAGAGAGGTTATGATGTTAAAGCTATGTCCAAAGTCAGGATGTATGTAATCAATGAGTGGGGGAAAAATATACACCTTTATTGGGTGAAAGATATAACATCAGCAACAACAAGACAGTGACAAATTCTGTTGCCAATGTGACAAATAATAATGTTAGTTCCTTTGACAGGACATGTATTCTGGAATATGGTCCACAATTGGGAAGGTCAAGAAAATTATGACAGATAATTGGTATATTATATTAGTAGATCAGGATATTGCACCTGTGTTAGGCAAAGGTCCTAGATTTGTCAACAAAATAGGTAACAATATTAAATGTATTTTAGAGAGGGGTTATATTCACAAGACCCCCATATATAAAAATACATCCAAATGCGGAGCTTGTAATCAATGCCACACCATATTTCAGGGTGACAACTTGGTGTTGGACAATTACAACCGCACTAAAATCAAGTTTTGTGGTGGCAACTGCCTAACCAAAATGGTCATTTATCTTGCTATATGCATGACCTGTTCTGGGTTCTACATAGGCAAAACTGAAAGGAGATTTAATAGACGTATTTATTCCCATCTATATAGCATTAGAAGAAAGGATGACAAAAATGCGCTATATAGACATATTAAAGAACATGGTGATAGTCACTTTTTCAACTTTGGCATAGTAGATAGTGTGCAGGTTGATCAAAGAGGGGGAGACTTCAAAGGTTTACTCTCATATAAAGAATTATGTTGGCAAATATTTACAGATGCCTCTACCCCACCAGGTTTGAATGATTCCATATCCATCAAGTCACTTTTGGCTTTGAAATGATGTGTGTAACAATTTGTTTCTTCTTTTTCCTATCGTTTTTTGCAGTAAGTTAGTGATTTAGAGTGTTTAATAGATATGCTTATATTCTATGTGTTTATTGTTTAATATTTTAGTTTATGTTTTAGTTCACATATTAGGTTAATGAAATTGATGTTTGTAGGGAATTTTTAATAATAATTTTAGTAATGATAATTCTAATAATACTATACATGTATGTACTACAGTAATTTATATTAGCAGTAGGTTTGAGTTAGCAAATGAGTGTGTATGTCTTTAAATCAGCAGGACAGATTTTAAAAAGAGTTGGCGCCAAAAAAGTTATTTAAAGTTCTTTTTGACTATAGTTTCAGTGTTCTGATGAAGCTTGTAATTGTACAAGTGAAAGTGCTTAACTTATTTTGGAGTTTGGATAAATTAAATGTTTTTATTTTTAAATATTTTTATTGTTCGAGCCCTATTTTCATTCTGAAAATGGTTTATTTTGCTGCTTGTTGTCGTTGGTTTAATTGGAGCAGTTGTGTGGTTTTCCCAAGACACAGAGGTCTTTCAGCATTTCAGTGGATTTTTCCTGTTGGGTTACTAGTTGTCTCATTGTTCGCTTTGCTGGTTTCTATTCGATAGTGAAGAAAGTGGTAACTGGGAACATATGTTTTGGGTACGTAATGAGTTGGGAGACTCTAAAAAATCCCTACAGAGTACTCTGTCAGAAATATTTGGTGAGCAAATAAGTGTAACTAAGGAAGCTAATGTTTGAGCTGGGATACAGAATCTGAATTGTCCAGGCATTGACAGACCTTGTTGAATTTAATTCTAGTGGCTGCCAAAAAAGCAATTACTAGAAAATGGAAATCAAAATGTGTAAACCAACTGTATTTGAAGTATTGAGTATTGTAACAGAAATAAATAAACTGGAAGTATAGGATAATTAGAAAAGGGTAGGAGCAAATAAATACATGCAAAATAATGTTTTCGAGGAGGAGTAAGGTTTAAGGGAAGGCATGAATTGATCTATTTATATATTGTTGGATTGATGATAAGTATACGAAAGAATATATGTGATGTCTAATGTTTGCAAATGGGAATATGTTAATATGGCTTATTTTCTTTCATATAAATGCATGTTTGCTTATGTATTAACTAATAATTCAATAAAGGTGTTAAATAAAAGCTTATATGTTAAATATGCATATATTTGTACTGTTGTCCACATGTATGAATGGAGAAAAAGTGTTTTGGTACCGATTTTTAAGAATAAGGATGATGTGCAGAGCCGTAGTAACTACAGAGAGATTAAATCGATCAGTCACAGGATGAAGTTATGGGAAAGAGTAGTGGAAGCAAGGTTAAGAAGGGAGGTGATGATTAATGATCAGCCATATGGTTTCATGCCAGGAAAGAGCACTACAGATGCAATGTTTGCTCTGAGAGTGTTGATGCAGAAGTACAGAGAAGGTCAGAAGGAGTTACATTATGTCTTTGTGGACGTAGAGAAAGCATATGACAGCGTGCCTAGAGATGAGTTGTGGTATTGTATGAGGAAGTCGGGAGTGTCAGAGAAGTATGTAAGAGTGGTACAGGATATGTACGAGGGTAGTGTGACAGCAGTGAGGTCTGCAGTGGGAGTGATGGATGCGTTTAAGGTGGAGGTGGGATTACATCAAGGATCAGCTCTGAGACCTTTCTTATTTGCAGTGTTGATGGACAGGTTGACAGACGAGATCAGACAGGAGTCCCCGTGGACTATGATGTTTGCAGATGACATTGTGATCTGCAGTGAGAGTAGGGAACAGGTGGAGGAGACCCTGGGGAGGTGGAGATATGCTCTAGAGAGAAGAGGAATGAAGGTCAGCAGGACTAAGACAGAATACATGTGTGAATGAGAGGGAGGATAGAGGAATGGTGAGGATGCAGGGAATAGAGGTGGTGAAGGTGGATGAGTTTAAATACTTGGGATCAACAGTTCAGAGTAATAGTGAATGTGGAAGAGAAGTGAAAAAGAGAGTACAGGCAGGATGGAGTGGGTGGAGAAGAGTGTCAAGAGTGATTTGTGACAGCCGAGCACCAGTAAGAGTGAAAGGGAAGGTCTACAAGAGGGTAGTGAGACCAGCTATATTATATGGGTTGGAGACAGTTTCATTGAAAAAAAGGCAGGAGTCAGAGCTTGACGTGGCAGAGTTGAAGATGCTAAGATTTGCACTGGGTGGGATGAGGATAAACAGGATTGGGAATAAGTATATTAGAGGGTCAGCCCAGGTTGGAAGGTTTGGAGACAAAGCCAGAGAGGCAAGATTACATTGGTTTGGACATGTGCTGAGGAGGGATGCAGAATATATTGGGAAAAAGATGCTAAGGATGAAGCTGCCAGGTAACAGGAAAAGAGGAAGGCCTAAGATAAGGATGTTATGTAGTCCAATCTCACCTACATTCTTACCCGTGGGTTCGGAGCCGAATCTCAGCTCTGACTCGGCCATATTCTAGCTCAAAGTCTTTCAATTGGCTGGGCTAAGAGGTATCCCATGTTATACTGCTCCCTTTCCCCAGATCTCGTTTGCCACTCGTAAAGCTCAGACGTGGTCTTGCTCTTGGCTGTGGCTAAGTATAACTTTTCTTCTTCTTTGACTAAATTTGTTGCTCCAAAAGCTATTTTCATGGCTAGGTGTGTGTGCTTTTGGTTTGTGGAAGCTTTTTTGTGTGGTCTTTCATGGCCTTTGTCTTGGCATTTGTCTTGGTATCCCATTAGCTATCTCCCAATGGGCTAGGCCCGTTTCAGTTAGAGGACCTAGTCCTCCCTCCATTTGTTATCTGCTACCCTTCTGTGTTAGTTTTTTTCGGTACCCTATCCCTCCAGGCTAGGGCCATTTAAGTTAGAGGACCTAGTCTTTCCCTTGTTTCCTGTCTGGGCCATTTGAATTAGAGGTCCTTGTGTGGTGTCTGCAGTTTATTTAGAGTCTAGTTCCCGCACTTTGTAGCTGGTGTCGGGTTTGTCAGTTGTGTTGTGTCTAGTGTCCTACCGATCATGTCCAAGGATACAAAAGAACACAAGCCTCCGGGCTTCAAGAAATGTAGTAAATCTGGATATAAGATGTCGATTACTGATGGGCACTCTGTGTGCGTTTATTGTTTGGGGGCTATCCACCTTCAGGAATCTTGTGCATTCTGTCACGCATTCAGCCCTCATGTTCTTCAAGAAAGGAAGAACAAACTAATTCTGAAAGGATTACTGAAACCCTCCTTCGAGGAAGATTTGGAGAGGTCTTCTAGTGCTAAGTCCTCTCCCTCTAAAAGAAACAAAACCTCCAAAGCAAAAAATGCTCTACGGCTACATCAGTCTTATCGGAGCCTCCGGAGAAAGTTACTAAGTTTACTGTGGTATCCTCGGCTCCACTGTCATCGGTGCCGAAGGAAGTTGGTGAATCAACAGAACCTACATCGACTCCCAGTCTCTCGGAGCTGGAGACGGAGATACTAGTTCGGAGCTGGTCTCCAGTTTTTAGACCGGTTTCTCCTCCTCGCAGGTCTCCTTTTGAGAGGAGGTCTAGATCTCCTACCTTGTCTTCTAGGTCCTCCAGGGCTCTCTCTGATGTGGATGTGGATAGAGTGGTGCAGAGACTGCTCCAATCACCGGTGCTGGCTAAATTGCTTTTGGTTCCAGCCCAGTCGGCCCTAGAGCCCGTCACCCATCCATCATCGATAGATCCTCCTCCGAGCAAATCTCAGCGTTTGGAGCCAGAGTTGTCTTTGCCATCTGATGCTTCTAGGTCAGCTCTGGTAGCCCATCCTGGCTTCTCAGATCCGATCTCAGCTCCAGCCCCGTCGGCTCCATCCACGGGGTCCAGGACTCATGGTTCCTCAGTTGGACCTGATGGGGGAGTCTCAGGATGCTCTTTGACTCCTAGCCTTCCTCTTGGTGTTCTGGCTTGGGTGAGCCTGACCCTTGCTTCAGCTTCGGACCTTGTCCCTTCTGCTCTGAGGTCTTTCATGGTTGGTCGATCTTCGGAGCCGGGGGGACCAGCTTTCGAGGTCATGCGGAGCATGCTGGCCAGGTCCTCAGCTGCATCATATAGCACCAACACTCTACCCCCTGCAGCTCCAGTATCAGTCTCTGATCACCCCCTATCCTTGGACAGAGGAGACCCAAGGCCTCAGGATACCTCCATAAGTGGTCTCCAACTTTCTGAGGGCCCCCAGAGTTTTTGCCTGAGGAGCCACCCAGAAAAAGAAAGTGCAAGAGGAAGCGCATCGACTCCCAGGAAGAGTCTCTCACGTCAGACACCAACCTCGAGGAATCAGAGGGGTCCCCCAAGTCATCCTCTGAGGATATCTCTTTTGCTGATATCCTAGAGATCTTGAAGCAGAGAGACAACTGGCCCTCTAAATCCCCCTCCGAGGAGTCAGTGTTCCTGAAGGCCTTTGGGGCTCAACCCTCCACCTCCTGGGTTTCTCCCCCTCGACAAACTCCTGGATCTGGTTTGTCGAAGAGGGGAAACCCCTGACACTGTGGAATCAGTCCCCAGGAGACCCAACGAATTTCTGTCCGCCCCTGCTGACAATGAGGGCGTTCCAGTAGATGCCATGGTGGTGGCAGCGGCCACCAAGAAGGAACTGGCTGAGACTTCATCTACTGTCCATCCCCCTAACAAGGAGTCTAGGATCATGGACTGGTATGAGAAGCGTATGTTTTCTTCAGCGGCCTTTATTCTGTGGTCGCTGAATTACTTGTCACATTTTACATGGCTCCAAAGAGATCTCCTGAAAGAGCTTGGAGATTCTCTGCAGGGTAACATTTCTGACGCAGTGGCTCAGAAAGTCAACGCTCAGATGTCTACCCTAAATTCTATTGCTAACTCCTCTATGAGGCTGATCTCTTACGCAGCCGAAGAAGCGAGTAGGGCAGCGAGTTCCAGAGTTTCTCTCAGGAGGCACTCCTGGATGCGCCTCTGTAATTTTGTGGTGGCCTTCAAGTCTGCATTCACCAACCATGGTTCATTGTTGTTCGGAACCACGGTGAAGGACACTCTCACTAGGTGTGAGCAAGAGGGGAAAACTCTGTCTGCCGTGGGAGTCCATTTTTCCATGCCTTCTAGATCTTATCCCAAGGTCCAGAAGAGTTGGAAAATGCGGTTCAAGAAATTTCAGAGGTTATTTCATGACACACAAAGTGATTCCCCCTCCAGAGGCAGGGGAGGGGGTGGTAACTCAGGTAGATGCTGCCCTAGAGGCAGAGGAGGCCTGTGTAACCAGGGAGACCGTGACTCCTTTTGTAGTTCTCCCTACCAGCGCTCCTGATGGGAGGCCCGACTGCGCTTCTCTGGAGCCAATCAGGGGTCACATTTCACTATACCCAGAAGCCTGGCAAGACATCACCCAGGACCAGTGGGTATTAAAAATAGTTTCCAGAGGATATCACATTCCCTTCTCTTCTCCTTCCCCACTGATTAAAAGAATCCCAGATGTTCCACCCAATCAAAGGGATTCCACAGCTTCAGAATTTCTAAAGCTGCTAGAAAAAGGAGCCATCCAGCATATCCCCTCAGACCAGATCGGATTAGGGACTTACTCCAGATTCTTTTTGGTG
This sequence comes from Protopterus annectens, assembly GCF_019279795.1. Taxonomy (NCBI): domain Eukaryota; kingdom Metazoa; phylum Chordata; order Ceratodontiformes; family Protopteridae; genus Protopterus; species Protopterus annectens. The sequence goes on along the minus strand of NC_056735.1, from coordinate 1,682,627,910 downwards.
CTGAAAAGAACAGGGGACCTGAGACCCATCTTGGATCTCAGCCACTTAAACCTCCACGTGAAAATGTCCAAGTTCCGAATGGTCACATTGCAATCTATTCTCCCATTGTTGGGAAAAGAAGTGTGGATGTGCTCCATTGACCTCAAGGATGCTTACTACCATATAAAGATGGACAGGGCATCCAGAAGTCATCTATGCTTCTGGCTGGGAGTCAGTAATTTTCAATTTTGTGCCCTGCCCTTTGGTCTCATCACAGCCCCCAGGGTGTTCACCAAATGTAGGCAGTGGTGACGGCTCATTTGAGACATCAGGGATTCCAAGTGTTTCCGTACCTGGATGACTGGCTCCTTTCTGCCACCACCAGGCATCTGCTACTACAGACCAGAGATGCCACTATCAAGCTGTATCAACAATTGGGTATCAGTCTAAACTGGGAAAAGTCTGCCTTGTTGCCCTCGTAGTGTGTCACCTTTATAGGCGCTGAGTTAGACACCATGCTCATGATGGTGTTTTTACCACAAGAAAGGATTCAGGGTTTGCAACAACAGGTATACGCATTGCTCCCTCTGAAAAAAGTAAAGGCAAAAACAGTTCTCAAATTGTTAGGGACTATGGCTGCAACAATTATGCTAGTTCCTCTTGCAAGGCTACACATGAGGCTCCTTCAGTGACTGCTCTTTACCCAGTGGTCTCTACAACATCTTCTGCTTTTTCATCTTATAATGATCACAGGCAAGTGCAAGCAAGATCTACGCTGGTGGCTTCACACCAGCAACCTCAATGCAGGAAAGCCCTTCATCCCACCACCCATTGCCACAAGGACCACGGATGCCTCCCAGATTGGGTGGGGGGGTATTATCTCGGCAGGACAGTCCAAGGCATGTGGCAGGAACACAAGATACATTTGCATATCAATATCTTGGGGATGAGAGCAGTGCTACTAGCATTGCAAGCACTTCAGAGCTTTCTTCCTCTCAGGACAATTGCGATCCACTCAGACAATATGTTGATGGTATGGTATCTGAACAAACAGGGAGGAACCAAGTCATATCTTCTTTGCAGAGAGGCCATTTGAGTTTGGCAGTGGGCAGTGTCTTCCCAATGTTTTCCTGTAGCAACGCACATTCCGGAGAAGTCCAACGTGATTGCCAACAGGTTGAGCAGAGCTATTCTGATGCCCACATGCGTTATCCCTGAACAGTCAGGCTGTAGAGCAAATTTTCCGCAGATGGGGTCAGCCTTGCTGCGACCTATTTTCCAGTCCCCTCAGTACCAAGTGCAGCAGCTACTTCACCTTTATTCCCCCTCAGGGGGAGTCACCCAGGGACACTCTAGTTCATGATTGGCCCTCCGGTCTACTTTATGCCTTCCCACCTGTTCCTCTGCTGACAAAGATTATTCAGAAAGCGCAATCCTTGGAAAGCAGAATGATTCTGATTGCTTTACACTGGCCTCATCAAATTTGGTTCCCCTTTCTCCATCCCTGTCTAATGGACGACCCCTGGATTCTAGACCCACAGCCAGATCTGCTGACTCATATGTCAGGGCAGTTCCATCCCTCTCTTCAGACCCTCCGGTTCACAGCCTGTCTACTCCAGTTCCATCACTAGTCAGGCTTCATCTTTTTTCTCCGGAAATGGTTCATATTCTGTCTTCTTCCCATAAGCTTTCGACCAGAAAGATCTATTCCAGTAAATGAAAAAGATTCTCCATCTGGGCTCATGCAAAACAAATTGATCCTTATACAGCTCCAATTTCTTCTGTTCTGGAATTTCATTTCTCTCCATGCTTTTCAATCAGGGATCAGCAGCCACAACCATTAAAGTCCAGTTGGTAGCTATTTCCACTTTTCACGTCGCTAATGAACCCAGTCTAATGGTGCATAGACTTTGTAAGGCATTCTTGAAGGGCACTATGCTGCTTCACCTTCCAGTCTTTGACCCGGTCATGCCTTGGGACCTAAATTTTATGCTACAATCTCTCACGTCATTCCCCTTTGAGCCTGCAACTATTTGTGAATTGAAATATTTGACTTGGAAGACAATCTTTTTGGTAGCCATCACTTCAGCTAGACATGTCTCTGAGCTCCAAGCTTTGTCAATCAGACTGCCTTACTTGATATTTCACAAGGACAGGGTTTCCCTCAGACCAAACCCTTCCTTTATGCCGAAGGTGGCTTTGGTTATTAATCTCAACCAATCCATTGAACTGCCCGTATTTGTTCCAGAGCTTTCTAATAAGGCAGAATTTAAATTTCACCTGCTGGATGTTCATAGACAGTTGCGTTTTTATTTGCATAGAACGAAGGATCTTAGAAAATCTGATCAGCTATCTGTCTCATTTTCAGACAATAGGATTGGGTCTTCTGTTTCCAAAGTGACCTTGTCTATATGGATCTCTAGTTGTACTTCCTTCATTTATGCCTCAGGTGGTAAGGAGTTACCATTAGAGTGAAGGCACATTCTACCCGATCGATGTCTACCTCTACAGCATTTCAGGCCAGGATGTCTATGGATGATATTTGTGCTGCGGCTACATGGGCATCTCCTCACACCTTTATTACTCACTGCAAATTGGATTTAATATCCAGAGACAGATCTTCCTTTGGTTCCACAGTGCTCAGGAGTATTTTGCACTGAGTCTCCCAGGGTTCAGGTGCTGGGGACGCTGTCCCATGGGTAAGAATGTAGGTGAGATTGGACTACACAACATCAAGAAGTTATGTACTCACCATAACGTTTGAGGTATGTAGTCCATCTCGCCTCACATTCTTACTTACACCTCCCCACCTTCCCCCTCCTGGAGGGCCTAGAGGGTAGTACTGGTTTCAGTACTCCTTTTATTATTGGGATGTTTTTCCTTCTCTATGTGTTATGTGAATGGAAGGTGAGTGATTGAGCTTACAGCAAATGACATCTGGGAAAAGGGAGTAGTGCAGCATGGGATACCTCTTAGCCCAGCCAATTGAAAGACTTCAAGCTAGAGTATGGCCAAGTCGGAGCAGAGGTTTGGCTCCGAACCCACTGGTAAGAATGTGAGGCGAGATGGACTACATACATCGAACATTATGGTGAGTACATAGCTTCTTGTTTATGGATGTGGTGAGAGAGGACATGCAGGTGGTTGGTGTGACAGAGCAAGACGCAGAGGACAGAAAGAAATGGCAACAGTTGATCCGCTGTGGCGACCCCTAATGGGAGCAGCCGAAAGAAGAAGAAGATGTTAAATATGTATATATTAGGAAAAAATTGCATATTTAGAATCGTGTTTATGTTTCAAGCTAAAATATAGAGAAAGAGAAGACAGGTATATTTTTTAATTGTATTTGTGGATCAAGATGGAATCCAGTGAAAAGAGGGGTGATATACAATAAAATAAAGAAAAAGGAGAGGCTTAAATCTAAAAACTTAGATTCTGGTCTATATTTCTTTGCTGAAGATTAACTTTCTCAAACCTTTGTTCATCAAACCCAAGCCAGTGAATATTACCTTCAGCGAATGTTTTACACAGGGAACAGAGCTAGTTGCTCAGCAGTAGGAAATTTGCCCTTTCCTTCTTGGTAGTGTGATCTCAGAGTTGGTGTGTGTGTGTGTGTGTGTGTGTGTGTGTGTGTGTGTGTGTGTGTGTGTGTGTGTGTGTGTGTGTGTGTGTGTGTGTGTGTGTGTATGTGTGTGTGTTTATATATATATATATATATATATATATATATATATATATATATATATATATATATTTATATATATATAAGAACAGTACAGGGGGTGGGCTTGATATGCTATGCTGTGTGTGACTGTCAGAGTGGTGGACAACTAACTCCATTCCCTGATGTGAATGCTCACTTAAGGAAACATTTGCTGAGTTATGTTCAATGAATAGGGGTTCAATTAAGGTAATTTTTGACAAAGTACTATAGACCCCTTAGATTCTATTCATTGTTTTGGGTAATAAAGAAGGTGAAAGAAAAAGAATTGCAAATGATGGGGAAATGTTATATGCACAGTATGAAGAGGGAAATAAGCTGTAAACAAGAAAATACAGAAGGAAAAGAAAATAAAAAACTAAAAATATGGCAGAGGAAATTAATAAGATTAATGAAAACAGAAAATTATGGTAACAATATTTTGGAGAACTACTTTAATGGTATATCATTAAAAGGAAAAATGCTATAATGAATAGAAGGAAAAGGTCTGCAATTGTTTTTAAGAAATAGGGAATTTTCTATAGAGATTTGTTTTGGATAAGTTACATTTAAAAGAAATGTGATATATACATATACACACACATATTTATATATATATATATATATATATATATATATATATATATATATATATACACACACACACACACACACACACACACACACACGTGTGTGTGTGTGTGTGTGTGTGTGTGTGTGTGTGTGTGTATGTGTATGTAGATATATATATATATATATATATATATATATATTAGAAAATCAAATCATAATAAAATCAAACAAAAAAATCAGAAAAAAAAAAAAAAAGAAAAGAATCCTGAAAAGAAAAACAAAAAAAAAAAAAAACTCTGAAAGACCAAAAAAAAAAAACTCAAAAATCAAAAAAACACAAATAATGCTAATATGTCACTATAAAGAAACTAATATCTACCCTAACCTGACCCTTCCTAACCCTAAACCCTCCCCTGTCCTTACACTCCCCCGACTACCTGACAAACCTAACTAAACCTAACTCCCCAACCTATGCCCCCCTAACCCCAATATTTGCTACCCTTGCATCCTGCCTAACTAACCCTAACTCACTAAACTTCTAAACCCTAAAAATAAACCAAACCAAACACTTACTGATTAACTTAAACCCTAACACGCACAGGGCTAACAATACAAGCTAACAATGACAACATATATGTATGTCTTTATTTTGTGTTTTGTTTGTTTCAGTTTTTTTTTTCAGGATTGATTTTTTCATTTTTTTTTTTTTTTGTTTGAGTTTTCAGGATTCTGATCAGGCTTTTTTGGTCAGGATTTTGATTTTCAGGCTTATGATGTATATATATATATATATATATATATATATTTGTACCATTTAAGAATTGGTGGCAATAAATTAAGTTGGTTTGTTGTTTCAGTATAGCATTTTGTTGAAGTTATGAATTTCTAAGCAGTCATTTGTATATGCAGTTAGAAACATAGAAAATATTAAGTCTTTAATACAATGGTTAGAATCTGTGAACTTCTGGAAAGAGGAAATGATGTTATTTAACTATCTAATTTGAAAAGAAGGTATAATTCCATTCACATAAACATCTTTCAATAACCAGATAAAACTATTAGCGAATATTTGTTTATGGCTGGTTATGATATGTTTATTATTTAATAACAATATGTCTTGATGTATGTGTTTCCATTTTGAATCATAAGATGAATTTATCCACAATGCTAAAACATTTACAATTGTTGAAGTAGCCTACAATTGAATATCAGGGCATCCTATTCCACCATTATCCCAACCTTTTCTGTGCCAATCAAAGGAAACTGTTTTTTATTAGGATGCAAAAAAAAATTATTAGAATATTATTTATCTTCTTCACCATTTTTTTGGTGGAGATAGCACTAAAGATTCTAAGACAAACAATATTTTAGGGAGCATTACCATCTTAATAAGCATTAATTGTTCTTCCATGGTAAAGAAGAATGTGTTTCAATTTGTGACTAAACTTAAAATTTTATCAACAACCAGTTGATAGTTTGTTTGCATTATTGCTTTACTATCAGACATAATGGTTATACCAAGGTATCTCATTTGATTGCCATTCCAACTGAAGTTAGAACATTTTTTGTGTGTTTTTTTTTGCTTTTTATTAATTAATAGTGTACTTGTTTTATTATGATTAAATCCTAAGTTTGAGATTTCTTCAAACTGACTCATAGAACGAATTATGTGTTCTGATGAATTTTCTATATTTCCTATTGTTAGTAAAATATCATCAGCAGAGTTGAATCTTTAGTTCGAAATCTTCTTTTATTTTGATACCATTAATGTTTTATTGGATCTAATACTATTAGCAAAGGGCTCTATGGCTAATTAAAAAGTAAAGGTGATAATGGGCAGCCTTGTTTTGTACCTTTTTGTAATTTAAAAGAATTAGAAAGAATAAACCTATTTTAACATAAGCACAAGAGTTATTGTATAAGTTAAAAATTAATGCAATTATCTCAGGTGAGAAATGATGCACTTTAATTGTTTGAAACAGGTACAATCAATTAACAGAGTCTAAATCGACACTAATGATAGAAAGTCCTTTTTTATTTTTATTTGCATAGTATATTCGTGTATGTATTCTTATTATATTATGCTGTACTTGTCTATTTAAAATGAATCCAGTTTTATCGTTAATTAGTTTAGATGTATGTAGATTAATTCTTTGAGCTAAAATGAACACTGAACATCAGATTTTAACATCAATTGGTTCTCCTGTAACAGTCCTAACCCCACCTCCCATATAAACCTATATGGATTTAAACAACTCATTAGTAGTCCTACAAGAACCAATAAAACTAACAATAAAGAAACCATTCTAGACTGGATTCTCACAAATACTCCACAACAAACCTATCAATTAGGCATCCTTCCAGATGACCTAATTGACCACTCACTAACTTACATCATTAGACACAAATCAAACCTAGCCTTACCCACCACCTACAAAACACTAAGATCTAAAAACAATTCAATTCTGATCAGTTTCTCTGAACTAAGACAATGTAATTGGTCCCAACTAAAACTTCTTCCACTAAATGATGCTGTTGAATACTTTAATTCTACATTCCTTTCCATACTAGACAACCATGCCCCAAGCACTATTAGAACCAAAGCTAAAACAGCTCCTGGCTATCCAACAATACTAAGCAGAAAATTATTCTCAGAAACAAAGCATGGGATAAATGGCTCCACTAAGAATCTAACTGACAACCAGAAATTCAGAGAGCTTAGAAATAGTACAAAAAGCCATCCTGGCAGACAAAAGAACTATTACTTTCAACTACAACAAACCACCAAAAAGAACCCAAAAATTCTGGGCTAGTATTAATAATCTTCTATCCCCAGGGTCAGTCACGTACTAAATCCCCAGGACTCTAATCCAGACAATCCTATACAAATAGCTAATGACTTCAATTCTTTCTTCACCAATACTATCCAAACTCTAGCAAATCACTTACCTTCTGACATCTCTAAACTACCCTCTCCTACTCCACATAATTTTCTTCCCTTTCCCTGCAACCTGTACCTACCTCATTTATCTTATCCCTACTCCAGAAACTTAGACCTACCACACCCTCTGCAGACAAACTTCCTGCAGAATTTCTGCAGATAGCAGCTAAAGCTATTGCCCCCATCTCAATCCTGATTAATAGATCTATAAAGGATGGAATCTTCCTTCCATCTGGAAAATATCTCACATCATCCCACTACACAAAGGGGCAATTCTAATGACTTCTCCAATTTTCGTCCCATAGCATTGCTATCACCTATAGCCAAAATCATGGAAAAGTGCATCCATAAACAACTCCTTAACCACCTTCTCCATAACAACTTATTTGCTAACAGTCAACATGGTTTTAGACCTTCTCACAGCACCACTACTGCACTACTCTCCTTTACCAACACTATCAATCATAACCGTAACACTAACCCATCATCTTCCATCTTCATTGATCTTTCAAAAGCTTTCGACATGGTAAATCATAAACTCCTTCTGCACATACTACAATCTCTCTCAATTCATCCTTCTTCCTTATCCTGGTTTACATCTTACCTTGAACATCGCCAGCAGGCAGTACTTTGGAAAAACTCTACTCGACTCTCCTTCCTATCTCTTTAGGGAGTACTCAAAGGGTCTATACTTGGCCCACTCCTATTTTCTATATTTATTAACGACCTACAGTCAGCTATTCCTAACACTACTTGCATACAATATGCAGATGATTCCACGATAATCTGCACTGCTTCCTCTCAGACTGAACTCCAGTCACTTACCCAAAAGCTTTTTCCACTGTTGAACACTGGTTCTTGCCTTCTACTTAACCCAAAGAAAACAAAGTTGCTATTGTTCTCTCCTACACACAAATCAAGCTCTCTTAACTTCTCCATTACTTCCTCTGATAACACCCTGATTTCTCCTGATGCTACTACAAAACTACTAGGAGTAACTATTGACAACAATCTCAATTTTGATTCTCATATAAACAACACAATAAAAACAATAAACAAAAAGATTGGTTCCTCTATAGAATCAAATCATTCACGCCTGAAGCTCGGACCACCTTAGCCAGTTCTCACCTTATCTCTACCCTTCTATATGCTTCCACTATTTATACCAATCTCTCAAAATATAACCTCAAGAAACTTAGCACATCCTACCATAACATTGCCAGATTTGCCACAGGATCTCTCTTCAGAACCCATCACTGTCATAACCTAAAACAACTAGGCTGGCTGGAACTTCCTAACAGGCTGACTTATCAACAGCTCTTAACTGCTCACAAAATTCTTTATCAGCCTGCTAAAACACCTGTTCTCTCCAACCTCATTACACCATATAATAACTTGAAACAGCTACGCCTGCAAACAAACTACTGGTTAATACTACCATACCCAATAACTCTGCTGGCAATAGCCTTTTTTCTAACTCTGTTGGACATATGTGGAACAAACTACCATCTGATATCTCGTCTTTGTCTAGTCCTCCACTCTTTAAAAAACAGCTAAAGACTCATCTTAACAAGCACTGGCTTTTGTTCTCTGTAACAACCCAGGCTAACCTGTCTTGTATCCTTCCCTCCTAAACTCCTCCTCACATAACACACTAGAGAGATAAAAAAAAAAAAAAAAAAAGTTTTTTACTAATTTTTTCTAATTTTTCCATATTAGAAACTTATATCTTAGAATCTGTATAGCAAATATATGTTACAACTTTGTTTTAACTTGCCTCTCTCCAAAGATTTTATGTTCTGTCATAATGTTTAATAATTTTTAACTTGTTTGGACCATTACTGTGCATAATTTGTAAATTTCTTTTGTTGAGTTTTTTCCCGGGCCTCCACTGAAAATGGACATATATCCAGCTGGACTAGCCCGGTCAACAAATGTAAAATAAATAAATAAAATAAATAAAATTATAGTCCCCATTTAAAAGTAAAATGGGCCTGTATGATGGACACTTTGTAGGATCATTATCTTGTTTTAAAATAGGTGATATAAGGGAATATTTCCATGATGATGGGATTTCAGCAGTTGTTTTGATTTCTCTATAGACCTCATCTAATATTCTAACTGCATCATCCAGTAGTATTTATATAGTTCTGGAATAAGACCATCTAAGCCTGGTGCCTTATTATTATTTAACTTTTTTATTTAATGTTTTATTACTGTTAAAGTGAGTGGTCTATCATTTGTTTTATTTGTTCACTTGTTATTTTATGATTTATATTTTCCTTTAGAAAAGGTTCAACTATATTATCATTATCTAGGTTATTTGTATTATTAATTATACTTTCATAAAATATTTTAAATCCTCCAAGAATACCTTTAATATCTGTTCTTCTTTCTTTTTTTATTATTTATATGTGTTATAATTTTTTTGATATGATTTACTTTATTCATTTTTTTGATCTAAGAGAACATTTATGCAAGATTAGAGTGTTTACTGAATATTCCTGAAGTGTAAATTTTTCCAGGTTTATTGAAACTTTATGAATTAGAATTTCAACATATTTTATATATACGTTTTTACGTTCAGATTGACTGACAATGTCATGTGGTTTTAGATTTAACTTTAGTGTGGCTATGTTCGCCTGTAGTGCATTCAGTTATTTTTCCCCATTCTCTTGCTTTACTTATATGCCATTTAAGTAAGCCTTTAATGAATCCCACAGGACAATGTTAGATGTTTCACCATTCATGTTTATTTCTAGTAAATTTTTGATCTCCCTAACATGCCAATCCTTGAATCCTTTTATTTAATTATGTAGGCTGGCAATCTTCTGTGATGAGTTAAATTGTCATCTTTTAAAATAACATTAAAGATTATAGCATTATGGTCTGATAATGGACATGAAACTGTTGAGATGTCTCTGAAATGTGATACCACATTGTTTGAGACAAAAATGTACCAATATTTGTTTGTTTTCCATATCTGTATGAATAATGGGTACATTGAAGTGAGTTTGTTTTCTTTAGCTCATATATATACTTTAAAATTATTAGATTTACAAAATTCCTTAAGTGTTTGCCTGAAGATGTGATTCTCAACTTTCTATCTGCAGTGGAATCCTTGTCTGATAAAATACAATTAAAATCACCAGCCATTATGTCTTTACCTTTCATGTACTAGACTATAGTATCTAAGTAATTTTTTGCATCTTTAGCTCCAACTCCTGGAAATCAGTAAGAGTTCACCAGTGTATATAGTTTTCTGTTCCACTCAATTATAAGAATTCTTAACATACCATTTTTATCAAAATAGGTATCTTTTACTTTAGGCATTACTGGTGAGCTCTTCCATAAAATGAAGGTGACTATTCTTTTAGATTGAAAGTCAGAACCTACTAAAGCCAAATAATTCTTTAATGAAAGTTTATTTTCATCTTTATAAGTAAACATGTTTCCTGTAGAAATACTATTTGAGCTTTATGTAATTGCAAGTATTTGAACAAACTCCCCCTTTACTGGATCATTCAATCCATTGATATTAATAGATATGCATTTAAAATAAGATGTTCATATAAGAGAGAAACAAACACAGGTATAATGAAATCACATTCATGTACATAACTTATTATATACTTTACATATAATAATATGAAATCTTCAGCTATAGACAAAACTTTTGAAACACATAAAAAATTACCTAAAGATATAACACTAAAACATTCTACCATGGAATAAAGTATTCCTAGTTTGTTGAAAAAGATGAAGAAACTACCTCTCAAACTCTCAATTAGACTAACAATGCTTAGCTCACCCTTCTGATTCACACTAATGTTTCTCATATTTTTAGTATGCATTATCTTAAAAAAGCCCATATGTGAGTTATTATGAATAAGAAAAGTTAAACAGGTGTTCAGAATCTTTATTATAAGTCGACCAAACTGACTACCTCTATAGTCATCTGTTCCTCAACCTCACATTATCTCCTCGGTCTGCTAGAGGGAGGAAGTCAGTTGTTATTTTCATATTTATTATTTATTTTATTATTTATTTATTTTATTTATTTAACATTTGTTTACTGGGAAAGCCTGACTTGGGACAAAGCCACTTTTCAGTGGAAGTCCGGGGAGAAAAGCTCCAGATGCTTGTCTTTGTAACGATGGAGGAACCAGAGTACCCAGAGAAAACCCACATGAATGCAGAGAGGACATTCAGACTCTGTACAGAAGGCATTCCAGCCAAGAATCAAACCGGAGAACCTCTTGCTGTGAGGCGAGAATGCTACTGCCGCACCACTGCATTGTCAATTATTAATTTATAGGTCAGACGATTTTATACTTTTCTATTTGATTTACTATGTGTAAAGTTGTTCATAGGATCATAAGTTCATAAATTAGTACCAAGCTAACCATCCTTGTGGGCTATTCCAAGCCCAGCCAATTAACCTATGTGAGAATCAAATCTTGCACTTTGTGCCTAGGAGATGAACACCTTAATCACTATGCCAACCTCCCACCCTTGCAGTCTAATTTATATTCTTTAACTATATACATATTTACTTATGCTGATCTCATTCTATATCTGTTTATATACTATGATCTGATGTTGTTAATCTTCATTAATTCCTTACTGATGGGTATCAGTTCCATCTTTGGAACCGAGTCGGCCGTTATAACAAGCTCGTACCAGCCAAAAATCTCTCGAGCTAAGCTTACTCATAATGCTCCTCTCTGTATCACCTCAGATCTCATTTGTCGCATATAATATCAAGACGCATCAGGCCAGCTCTCAAGCTAAGTGACTTAAAATTTATACTTCATTTGAAATAATTTTTCTCTACTTTTGTGAATTTCTATTTTATTAGTAGTTATTTAGAGTTTGCTACCCAATGCTTCCTGTTTGAGTGCTTCTTTCTGATTCTTTAGCAAGTTTTTGGTATTCTTTGTACCATTGTTGGTGCAGGCCTTCCTTACCTCCATGGTAATTTTTAATACCATTGCTGGTATTCCCCCCTCTCTTTTTCCCCGTTGGTTACTTCTTATTTACCATTGTTGATAACCAAAAAAAATAAATCAGTCCTTCTTTTTCTTGACTGTGTGTGTGTGTGTGTGTGTGTGTGTGTGTGTGTGTGTGTGTGTGTGTGTGTTGGTGATTGTTTTCATATATTGTTATTTGACAAGGTTTTTCCTTATTATTGCCAATGGCTGATAAAAAGGGGACAACAGGCTTTAAGCAATGTGATCAGTGTAGCAGGAAAATGCTGAATTCTGAATGACATTTGTCCTTTGTTTATTGTCTCTGGTTACTGCATCTAAAAGTTCAGCCCCTATGTGACTTATGTAAGGGCTTTAGTGCCCGTACCTTGACAGAAAGGAAAAATAAATTGATACTCAAAGATCTCCTAAAAACTCCTTTCTCTTTGACTATATCTGAGGCAGAGGGCTCAACCCCTCCTAAAAAGGAACATAAAAAGAGTCAATCCGTACTTCCCTTACCTCATGCCAGTGACTTAAAATCTGCTAAATCTCCCACGGAACTGAAGGCAAAAGTTCCTAACTTGACTCCTGCAATCTTAGCACCAGGGCCTCAAACCAGGGCATCAAACATCTACTTACGATACCGTCCTTGGCACCAGTGCCTCAAACACCTACTATGGTACTGCTTGTGATTATGGAATCACCCAAAACTTCTACTCCTGCTACAGTATTGATGCTCCTGTCAGCACCAAAACTAGTCTTTCCAATTCAAGTTATTACCCCCCACACACATCTTACTGGTCCTTTGACCACAGTGCTGAAGGGCAAAATATTACCCCAGAACCGATAGTCCCTGTCAGCAGATGCCTTTTTTGGACAACAGTGCAGTCCTTTCTTAGTACACCCTGAGTCTCTGTCGGGGATGTCAACCACTCCTCCAAGAGCCTTTCAGAATTTGACATAGTGAGACTAGTGGATCAGCTACTGGTGGTCAGAAGAATTCCAACTCCTTCTAAATCCTTCCTCCCACCCGGACATTTCTCCACAGACTCTGAAATATATTCCTCCTTTGATGTCCTTGGAGGTATCAAAGCCCTCAACGTCGACGTCTATCCTGGTACCAGCTTTGGTTCCAAAGGTAGAACTTACCATGGCTCCAGAGTCTACCATATGGTCCTTGACTCAGAGCTGAGCCATCCTTGGGACCGTGACTGGACTGTCATCAACGTGATCCCTAGTATGGTACCTATTTTTTCTAGAATGCCATCTACTATGGTTCTGTTTGTCTTGGCATCACAGAGTCCTCTCATGGTTCCTTCGCTGGGGGTGGGCTTATTGGAGCAAGGGGTGACCTTGGTCCCGAGGTTGTCTTTCTTGGTTCTGGGCTCCCATCACTCTTTGGGCAGGCCTGCTTTCCAGATGATGGAGAGGGCACTTGCCTCTGCAGGCTCACAGCTAGTTCCTTCGGTGCTGGAATATATATATATATATATATATATATATATATATATATATATATATATATATATATATGTCTTCTGAACCATAGCTGACACAGTCCACTACTCCAGGACACTGAGCACAGTAACCTCAAGATACCCTTCCACAACGTACCCAGTCTTCAAAGTCTTCTTCAGATATGCCCACTAAAGAGGTACCCCATAAGAGATCATGCAAGAGGAAGCATATGGACTCCCCCAAAGAATCCCTTACCGAAGATACAGACTATGATGAAGGGGAAGGGTCCCCATGGTTGCCCCCTGAGGATGTCTCCTTTGGAGACATACTGGAAATTTTAAAGCAGCGAGGAGACTGGAAGCCCACTAACCCTTCCACTGAAGAGTCTGTATTCTTGCAGGCTTTTCATTCTCTACCCTCTACTCACTGGGTGAATATGACCTAGTTCAGCTCATCGTGCAGCATGCTTGGAGGAATCCTGACACCATTGAACCTATCCCCAGGAGACCAGACAAATTCTCTCTCTGACAGAGGGCAACCCACACTGGTCCAAAGGCTTACCAGCAGATGCTATGGTGGTGGTGGTGGCCACTAGGAAAGAGCTTGCTGAGGAGAGCCCTGCTGTCCATCCTCCAAACAGGGAGTCTTAAGCAATGGACAGCTTAAGGAAGCTGGTATATTCTCCATCGACCTTTGCCATTCAGTCCTTGAATTACTTGGCACATTTTACCCATCTCCAGAGAGACCTAATCTCAGGACTCTCTGAAACCCTAGCAGGAGCAGTTTCTGATGAGGTACATAACAAAGTTGTCTCACAGCCTTCCACCCTGGAATCAATATCTAATTCGTCCATGCATTTGATTTCTCATACTACCGAAGGGGCAGCTAGTGCAGCGGGTGCAGGCGTTGTCATGAGACATCACACTTGAATGCACATATGTGATTTTATGGCCCCCTTTTAAGTCTTCCTTTTTCAACACTCCTGTGGAAGCCTCTTCTCTTTTTGGCCAAAAGGTAAAAGACACATTAGCCAGGTATGAAAGGGATGGAAAGACCCTGTCTGCCATGGGCATGCATTTTTCCATCCCCAATGATCCTACTCTAGGAATCAGAGGAGTGGAAAGATGTAGTGCAAGAAATCCCAGGGTTCTTTCCGCTACACATGTGGTGAGTTTACACCACCCCGGGGCAGAGGAGGAAACTCATCTGGAAGATGCCCCTCCAGAGGCAGATGGGGTCTGCATAATCAGGGATCCAGAGATTATTTCTCTGGACATCCCTATCACCACTCCTGAAGAGTGCCCTGATTGTTTTCATATAGAAACAGTCAGGGGACAGTTTTCTCTGCATCAACTTGCCTGGCAATCCATAACCACAGATGCTTGGGTGCAGACGATAATTACCAGAGGCTATCACGTTCCTTTCAATTTACCCTAGGCCATTAAGGCATATTCCTGACATTCCACCCAGTCAATGGGAAGCAGCAGCTCGAGAAATTCAAAATCTGCTTCTAAAAAGAGTCATCCAAACAATCCCACCAGACCAAATAGAATCTGGAGTTTACTCAAGATTCATTTTAGTGCCAAAAAAGGCAAGAGACTGGAGGCCAATCTTGGACCTCAGCATCCTAAACAAATTTGTCAGGCAGACAAAATTCCAGATTGTCATGATTCAGTCTATCCTCCCGTTTCTAGAGAAAGATGATTGGATGTGCTTGATAGATCTTCGGGATGTATATTACCACAGAAAATTGGACAAATGCTCCAGGTAATGCCTACACTTCTGACTGGGAGCCAATCACTACCAATTCCTAGTGCTGCCCTTTGGTCTCTCTACAGCCCCCAGAGTATTCACCAAATGCATGGCAGTGGTAACAGCTCACTTGAGACTGCAAGGATTCCAGGTGTTTCTGTATGTAGACAATTGGGTCCATACCACCCTTACCAAGCGTCTACTGGTTACAGCCTTACATTACACCCTAAAGCTAGTGAAATCCTTAGGGATCTGAATAAACGTAGAAAAATGCAAGTTGACTCCTCCTCAAAATCCGGAATTCATAGGGACAACCTTCGACACCCAGTCTTGCCTAGTCTCCCTTCCACTTCATAGGTTAGAAAGACTAAGGTCTCAACTCCAGGTGATACTCTCTCAGAAAAAAGTTTCAGCTCGGGCAGTACATCAGCTATTAGGATCAATGGCAGCATCGATTACTATAGTTCCCCAAGCAAGACTAGACATGAGGCTTCTGCAGTGGCTTTTACTAACACAGTGGTCTCACCCTTTTTTAATTTCTCCAAATCTTTTGGGTTTCTGATACCATATTGGGAATGGACCATATTCCTAAGTCAAAGTATGATTAAAGTTCATTAAATTAGTATTGTTTCACTCTTTGATGTCAGCCAGAAGGACTCTTTGCAGCACCCACAATGTGCCCAGTAATAGGTTCATAGGTTCATAGGTAGGTACTAGGCTATCTGCCAGAGGGCATTTATAATCCTAGCCAGAGTGTGTCGGCTTTCACCGCCCCATTGATTAATTAACTGATCCTCTGTCAAGCAGAGCCAATGAAGTGATCCATGAAGTGATCCCAGGGGTGTATTTTCTGTTACCCATCCACTCGTGAAGGTTTCTCTTGATGAGTGTTAGTGAGGGGCTCTGCCTAATGTAGTTTGGAATTTTGTTCCAAAGTACGGGGAGTCTCTATTTGTTCTATATGTTCTATTTATTGTTGTGGCGAGGTTTAGCTCACTAGAGCATGTGGCTCACAGTGACTTGGATTTCTTTAGGTGGAGCATGTCCATCAATTCTGAGTTGGACATGGCTTTGTAAGTCAGGCAGAGATCACCTCTGAGTAAGCGATATGCCACTGAGTACAGCCAGAGTTTTTTCAGTCGGGCTGCATATGACATATGTTTGAGGCCAGTAATCCTCTTGGTGAGGTACTTTTGTGGTCTCTCCAGCCAGGTAATGATCAGGTAATGATGCCTTCTGCAATTTGTATGGGGTTACATGGATTGGTAACATATCTAAATAAAATTGTAGATTCTTTTTTATAAGACCCATTGCTCCTACTACTTTTGGAACTGTCTGGGTATCTTTCTTCCAGATTGCTCTCATTTCTGCCTGCAGACCCTGGTATTTTATGACTTTGTTTCTCTCTGTATGCAAGACACTGTAGTCCCTGGGTGTAGCAATTTTAATGATCACTACTACTTTTGACTTCTTTTGGACCACTATATCTGGTTTTCTAGCATCTATCTTTTGAACTGTTGGTAATGGGTGATCCAATGTGATATAAACTTCATCATTTTCTATGATGTTTATTGGCTCATGTTTCCATTGTTTTTCAGCCACTTCAGTACCATAATGTTTGCACAATCCCCAGTGCAGTAGTCTCACCACATTATTATGCCTTTCAGTACACAGACCTTCTGCCATTAGTGTGTCACACCCAGCAACAAGGTGTGTGAATGTTTCCGATTCAGTTTCACAAAACCTTCTCTGTTTCTCCCACATATTCAATGGACTTTATAAGCCAGCATGTACGTAGCCCACTATCTTGGGCTGCCAATATTAACCTTTCATTTCTTGGTTTAAATTCACCTCTCCTTAACCATTCCTGCATTCATACCTGATCAACATGATGTTCTTCCAGAAGTTTTCTATACTTGCAACTGTATTTATGCTTTATTCACATTTCTTGCCTTCTCATCTGGTCCTTCACCTTATATTCTTTCTCTTGTTTTTTGGCGTATTCAGTTATTCTAGGAATGTTTCCATATTTTGAGGCTTCTACACTGTCCTTTTGTCCAGTCCTGGCACCAGTGTGCCTACCAGTATTGGAAACTTTTTTATCCTGGGTCTTGTGCACCCAGCTATCTTTTTTCTTTCTGACTTTCTTCTGTCCATGATATATGCTATATAAATACAGTCTATATATCAGTGTCATACTGGTGAGATTTTGTGAAAAACACGGTCCACCTCATGAAGGTACTCACCAGGACTTGAGGATGAATTCAGTTTAAGCACTAATACTCTCCTTTACTTGCTGACTTTTCATCTCTCCATAGGACCCCTTTGACTCATCTTATGTCCTTTCAGATCCACATAACAAATCGATGCAAACAAGATTTATTTTGGTGGATGAAGCCAGGAAAAGCCTATGGAGTTGTCCTTTCTCCCCATCTCAGCCCAAGGCCATAGTGACCATGGACGCTTCCCTGATGGGGTGGGGGGCATATCCAGGGAAAGACAGTGCGAGGCACTTGGTCCCCTCTGTAGGCCAATTTGCATATCAATGTTCTAGAACTGAGGGCAGTGCTTCTAGCATTGCAAGCATTCCAATCTGTCCTCCCATCAGGGACAATTGCTATCCAGTTGGACAACATGTCCATAGTCTGGTATATCAACAAACAAGGGGGAACCAAGTCCTACCCATGTTGTGTCGGGAAGCCATGAGAATTTGGCAATGAGCAATATCTTCAAACCACTTTCTGATAGCAATGCACATTCCCAGGGATTCTAACATGATTGCAGATAAACTGAGCAGATGCATTCTCCTGCCTCACGAGTGGTCCCTCAACCTTGTCATAGTGGTGAAGATCTTCAGTCGCTGGGCCCAGCCTTGCTGCAATCTCCTTGTATCCTCTGCAAACAACAAATGCAGCAGCTACTTTGCTGTAATTCTCCCGTAGGAGGTGACCCTGAGCAACACTATAGTGTACGATTGGCCCACGGGACTTCTTTATGCTTTCCCTCCCCTTCCTCTGATCCCACAATCTCTAAAGAAAGCTCTTCAGTTGAGAAGCAAAGTAATCCTCATTGCACCCTATTGACCCCAACAAGTTTGGTTTCCCTTCCTTTGGCCTCAGCTAGTACACCAACCATGGATTCTGGATCCAACTCCGAAATTGCTGCCACACCCGCAAGGGTTGATACATCCAAACATATCGAGTGTCAAGCTGACAGCTTGGTTCCTCCACTTCTAGTAATTGCCATTCGAAATAATCTATCCTCCCCTGTATGTAACATTCTTCTAGCTTCCCATAAACCATCCACCAGGAAACTTTATCTCAGCAAGTTTAAAAGATTCATAATTTGGTCTCAAGAGAAGGGAAAATACCCTTTTTCAGCTTCGCTTACTTCTGTACTGGACTCTTTATTGAAGCTCCTCCATTCGGGAGCTGTAGCGTCAACTATTCAATTACACCTGGCTGCTATCTCTAACTTCCACAATGGCTTCCAGGACTCGCCCTTGATTTCTCACCATCTTTGTAAAACCTTTTTGAAAGGTGTCATGCACATTAGACCACTCTTCAAAGAGCCAATCAAACCTTGGAATTTGACATTAGTTCTACAATCGTTGACTCGTCCACCTTTCAAACTGCTGCCACTTGCAATATAACATTTTTAACCGCAAAACTTTATTATTGGTAGCTATTACACCAGCAAGGTGAATATCTGCATTACAGGCCTTTTGCATAAAATGCCCTTACATGGTTTTCCATAAAGACAGAGTATCACTACGGACTAATCCCACCTTCTTACCCAAATTTATTTTGGATTTGACCATTAATCAAACAATTGATCTGCCAGTCTTTTTTCCAAATTTTTCTAACAAAAGAGAAATCTCCCTGCATTTACTTGATGTGCATAGACAATTGTGATTCTACTTGGACAAGACTAAATCACTACGAAAATCTGACCAATTATTCATATCCTTCTCAGGACCAAAATTGGGAAAATCTGTTTCTAAAGTGACTCTTTTGAAATGGTTAATGCATTGCATTTGCTTTATCTACCAACAAAACAAAGTTGTTCTATCAACTAAGGTTAAACCGCATTCAACCAGATCAATTGTGACATCTGTTGCCTTCCATGCAAGAGCTTCCATAATTTGTGCTGCAGCAACATGGGCTATCCCGCAAACCTTTATCACTCATTACAAATTGGATTTGGTCTTCAGGGGGAGAACCTCCTTTAGTTCAATGGTGCTCAGGAATATCCTTCCATAGGGCCTCCCAGAAAATAAAGTAGCTAGGGTCTCTGTCCCATCAGTAAAGAATGAATGAAGATTAACAATATCAGATAAAGAAGTTATGTTCTTACCAGAACTTTCCATCTGCATTGTTGATCTTCATTCATTCATTACATCCCACCTGCCATCTCCCTCTGATAGACTCCTGGAGGTTCGGATTTGGTCCTACCTCATGATAGGGAATTTGCTCAGATAAAGCCTCCACTTTCTCTCATTTTTCTTATGGGCAAAATCAATCTGAGGTGATGGAGAGAAGGGCACTATGGGTAAGCTTAGCTTGAGAGTTTTTTGGATGGCACAAGCTTGTTATAACGGCCGACTCTATTCTGAGGATGGAACCGATACTCATCAGTAATGAATGAATGAATGAAGATTAACCACACAGATGGAACGTTATGGTGAGGACATAACTTGTTTTTTCTCCTGTTACTATATTCCTAGGTATTATATTTTAGCTATAATCGTAGTGTAGAGCACCATATAATAGAACATTTTTATTTATCCTTATATATTTGATACTCTTTAATTAAGTATCTTTGTTAGAATCAGTCCTATTTCTTCCTTAAATGTTATGTCTAATAGAATCTGAACAAACATCCGAAAAATCTTCCCT
The DNA here is from genome assembly GCF_019279795.1 of Protopterus annectens. NCBI lineage: Eukaryota > Metazoa > Chordata > Ceratodontiformes > Protopteridae > Protopterus > Protopterus annectens. The sequence continues at coordinate 1,682,607,636 of NC_056735.1, read as the reverse complement.
ATTAAGATTCAAAGTTTCCATAATAAATTGTTCTGAGATATTAAGTTTTGTTATCATTAAAAAAAAGACGATAACAGAGAAACATAATACTATTTTTTTATCAGAAGTGTCATTCTATAGGCTAGTATATAAACTCTCCTTTCTGTATACTGCAAGCATTCAGAACTATTTAATAACTGACAATGGTTTAGAATGCAGTTCACTGTCTTTTGTTTATTATCTAACATGTATTCATTGACATCTTAGCATATGAGTCAAAATATTATGATTATTTACTTTTAGACATATAGAAGTAGCCTGGACAGTTCTTAGAATTTTCAAAACTCCTACAGCATCACAACAGTGCTCATGACTCTCAGTTGTTTCAAGCTGGTTTTCATGATAAGGGCTTGAAAATAAACAGTCCTTCAGTTACAATTCACACAAAAAACACTCTGAAGTGAATCCAAGCCACCTCCACATCACAAATCAATCCCTCAAACCACTCCAAACCACTAAAAAACTAACAAAAAACATCTCAAAGTATGACAACTACTATAAAGCCATTGCACTCAAAGAAATAGCATTTAATGATTCAGCAATCACAATTTGTATGAGATGTTTAATACAAAGCAGAGTGCCATTTTTTAAATGAGACATAGCATATGAACTTGCATCGAAAGAATGACAGTTATGTTTGACTCAGGTTTCACTTGTAAAAGTGTGAATGTTGCTCTAATTATTTGATATCATTCCAATTGTAATTTTTATATATGTAAAAACTATATTTTTTATACTTTATTTATAACATAGCATGTGTTTCCTGGGTGCTATTGCATGTCAAATATGCTATCAGTAGCACACTGCTGGATCATTTTAAGAACCCAGACTGTAACTTGACATGCCTCTTTAGTGTCATTTGTTACATCTTGTATTATATTTATAGTACATTACTCAGCTATGCCAAAATATCAGAAAGAGTGCCACCTAACATAAGTTTCATCATAATAATGATTAACTTTTAATAAAATGAGTAGTTTAATCTTTTAAAATCTAAATGAAAACATGTGGCTTTAATTTCATATATAGCTAAAAGAATTAAACTCTTAACATTTAAAAAAGGGAACTAGTAACAAACTGAAGTAGGGAAAGAAAGAAAGAAATGATTTACCTTGTAAAAAGTAATATTCACCTGTTCATAAGTATTTAAGCTCTTCTTTAATTAATAAGAATTCATAAACTCTTTTTTAAATCAACAAGAATTCATAACCATGAAATACACTGATTTTCATTTGTCCTTCAGCTTTTTCCTGTTTTTGTCTTTTATTAACCAACCATCTCTTGCTGCTTTTCTCTTCAAAGAAGTTAATATATTCCAGTCCATTGCTTCTGTTTTTTTTCTAGGATTTTATTTTTGTGTATAAAGTCCATTGCATCATCTGAGGTGTTACAAATCTTGTTTCCTTCTGGAAGGTGGATCCTTATTTTTGCTTGAAACAAGATTTGTGCTTTAATATTGTTATTCTTTAAGCTTTTAACAAGCGACACAATTGCTTTTCTGTTTGGCATTACTAATGTTGAATAGTCATTGTGAAATCTTATAGTATTTTCTTTAATTTTAACTAGATAATTAGTCCATGCAGCATTTAAGACTAAACCCTTATCTTGACTCGAGAAAAATCTTACAATCACTGACCTTGGTGAAGGTGTTTTTTTTTTTTAATGAGTTAGAAAATTATCTATGTGCCACTTTGATCTCAAAGGAAAAAGCTTTAGGCAGGTTTAAAGTTTTAGGCAGCCACGTATTAAGGAACTGAATCTTAATGTCACTCTCTTCTTTTTCAGGAATCCCATAAATCCGGATGCTATTCTTTCTAGATCTGTTCTCTATGTCTTCTATTTTTTTCCTGGAATAAGTTCATTTGTTTCATAAGAAATTCAGTGTTATTCTCATTTTGAAATAATCTTCCACTAAAATCAGATATTCTGTCTTCTACACTCGAGATTTGTGATAATTGTTGTTTAAGAGATTCACTAATTTATCTATCTTTACAGATAACTCACTAATATTACTTAGTATAGCCTGTATGTCTTTTTTCATTGTACTGTCCTGTACACTGGGCTGAGAGTGGCTCATTCTGAGACAATTAGTTATTTCTAGTTTTCTTGACAGGAAAAAGCAATTAACAGAGTTTCAGACTTGTTATTTTTTGCAGAAAATCTTTCAGCAGATGTTCAAGTATAAATCCATCAAGTTTTGAAATGTTCTGTTTGAGTTTTTTAGTAAAAATCCTGTCAGAGATGTTAAAAGGAAGCAGAGCTAAAACAGTGCTGTTAACTGCTCGCCATCTTGGCCATGTCCTCCTTTCATTTGTTTTTGCTTATTTTCACTGAAACATGGCAGCTACACCAGCAACGTGGCTTTTATATTGAAAAGAAAGGATTTCCCCTGGATTAACCCAGGATGATATCAATATGCCGACAGAATATGCTAGTAATTGAAGATGATAATGCTGGAAGGAGAAAATGTCAGGAATGAGAGTTACATGCATCAGAAAGTTTCTTGTAATTTTAAGCACTGAACGGGGCAAAAATTGAATCAAATGAAAGAATTTGTTTCAGTCCTTTGAACTTGATCTTTAATATAAGGCAGCCACGTATTAAGGAATTGCTATAATCTGTATCGGAAAATAGTATAAAACCTAACATAACTCCTCTTACTCTCATCTTACCTATACCTATACTTTAATTTTGCCAGTATGGGCATTTATTAACTTCTCAGTTATACAAATGCATAAATGTATTGTGAATGTAAAATTATTATTATACCATGACCCCCCATTAATATTCCAAAACGTGCACGCTGATTGGCCAGCGTGCTCGTTGTAAATGGACTTATACTAATGGAAAAAGGTCCGGTCGCCCGGACTTTTTCCATTAGTATAAGTCTTTTTTTAAAACACTGTCTCGCTATGTTAAAAGAGTTTAACATAGCGACACAGGTTTAAAAAAAGCAATGGAGATCTCCGTTGCTTTTTTTAAAGCTGTCTCGCTATGTTAAACTCTTTTAACATAGTGACACAGTGTAAAAAGCAACGGAGATCTTGCTTTCTCCGTTGCTTTTTTTTAAAACCTGTCTCGCTATGTTAAATGGGTTTAACATAGCGTGACAGCTTTAAAATAAGCAACGGAGATCTCTGTTGCTTATTTTAAAGCTGTCTCGCTATGTTAAACCCATTTAACATAGCGAAACAGTAAAAAAGCAGCAGAGATCTTGCTTTCTCCGTTGCTTTTGGCCACAGCTCTGATGTACTGCGTAGGCATGCGCAGTACATCAGAACTGCCACGGATGCCAGACAGCTGCGGAAGGGCAGCAAAGGGGCATTATACAATGCCATTATTTAAGAAAAGTTCGCCCTCGGGACCAAACCACGCCAACCGTAGGTAAATCCCGCATTACCCACACCCATGCGTGGGTTATTGCTATAATGTTTTTGTGAATGTGAAGGGAAAAAAAAAAACTGTTTTGTAATAATTGTTCATTCTACTAGATGTATCACTTGTCATGTAAATGTTCCCTGTACTACTTTAAATTTCATTAATTGCTTAGAATTGTACTAACCTAATATTGTAACATGGAGCTTTTCTCCCCGGGCCTCCGCTGAAAATGGACCTGTGTCCAGTCAGACCCTCCCAGTTAACAAAAACAAAATAAAATAAAAATAAAAATAAAATAAATAAATATAAAATAAAATAACAAAAGGTGTTGTCTGCATCTTGAAAATGATGGGACAGATCACCCCAAAAATACAAAACAACAATGCCAGACATCAGAACTGATTCCACAATGTCTCACAATAGTAATACTATTTCCATTGCCTTGCTGTCACCTTCCACAATCCTGTACATCTGCTGTCTCTGCTATCAGTGTGTGTCCATAACATAGTTTATGTTCTTTCCACAAAGAAACTAGTGAAACACAGACTGTTTTAGATTTCCACAGGTGATGAACAATATTAAAGTACATTATTCAAAATTTGTAAGTGAATGTGCTATAAAGAAAGAATAACCTATATGTCTGCAAGACAATAATGTTTATGTAAACAATGGAAAGTGGGCTAAGGATGGAAGAAAACTAGAAACTGCCTGGATCATGATTATTTATGTAAACAAAAGGCGTGGGTCACAACGCATGAATAAATAATATTATGTTTAATGCAATAAATTTCAAATAGCCCTGAAATACACCTGACAGACTTATGGGGAAAACTCATATTCTGCTCTACTTTTCACTGATTGGTAGGTGTCATTATAGGTTTCTTCCTAAGCTTCCAGCAACATGAGTGCATTGCTGTAGATAAAACCCTTTTCCTGACTTATATAAAATTAATAATTCACCAGTCACATCATCCCCAAGTCCAGATAACACAATTCCCAAATTTAATGTCAATAACTGAGTGCATAGTCCTCTATTATACTCATGGAGCCTATTAGAACATGACTAACTTTCAAAATTACAAAAACAAAATATATTTCCCTTAGCTGCACGCCTAACTGTATTCATCTACACTTTTTAAGTCAGCCAATAAGTTACCTTGCTATTTGCCATTACCCTCTAATGTCTTTTATATCCTAACATCTGCCCTCCTGCAGGAGACAGATTATTTCTAAATAACAATCACTGCCTGGATGGGCTTGGTGTTATTTTCGAGGCAAATTTAACGTCAACAGCTATTTTGGACAGCGGGCGTTTGGATCGAAGTGGGAAATTACAGTTTTCTGCATTATTATGGCAGTTGGCCTGGATTTTAGGGCTTATTTGGACAAATTGGCAGCAGACAAAGATGATTGCACTTTTTTCACTGCTACTTCTAAATCGGGGGAAGTGGCAAGTATGAGTAATGATGCAGGTCAGTCGGACTTGCAAGATTTGTTCGGACAGTTGACTGAATCTTCTAAAAAGGTGTGTTCATATGTGTGGCATTGTAAGCTTCTTAAAGCTTATTTGTTAGCTAAAATAGCTCTGAGGGGGCTAAGAGTTTATGTTGAACCAGGGCTTGGTAGTAAGGATGAAGAATTCATGCAAAAATGGAGGGTCGTACAACAAACGGCTTCCAATATGTTTATACAGTTGCTGGTTGAGTACTATGAAAAGCAATTACCGGATCTTTTGTCAAAGCTTGATGCTTGCCATGAACATACCAAGGAATATATTAATACTACTAAATATCAAGATTTGTATGTACAATTTGTGGCTGACACTGATAAATATGATAAAGATTTATGTATGAGAAAGATGAACAAATACCAGAGGGATGTCAATGACTTTAAATCTGCTATGGTTTACTCTTGGAAGAAACAGAGACGAGGGGTACGATTCTTTGAAAAATAAAAGTACTGTTAGACATAAACGAAAACGGGTCAAGTCTATTCTTAGGGGGACTGATAATTCATCTAGTGCCTCAGAGTTTTCTTCGAGCTTTTCAAATACCGATATGGAACCAGAAGCAGGGGAGATGACTGTTTCTACTTCACCGGCCTCTAAGCGACATAGAGTCCCTTTAGGTGAGAAGGCCGTAAACATTGCAGAAATGCCCATAGAGAAGATATTCCAGGACAGTCTGCATCACTAATGGACACTATCCCCAATTTTGAAGCTAACCATGATACTAATGATGTTAATGATGTTAATAACTTAGTCATTAATTTAACATCTTACACTTTTACATACAGTGAACTCAGTGTGTTAAATAAAGGTTTGGGATTTGTGCCATCTTTTTATGTGTCTCATTATGATGTAATAAAGGATGTAAAAACTTTTTGCAGAAATTTAAATCTTAAATACCTTTTTGCTCATAAGGAAGTGGTTTTGAAACAAACTGATGAAGTGGGTTTCCATTTTAAAAAAATCAGAATTTGTACCTCCTTTTCATAGTACTATTAAAACTTTTGAGCAGTTAGTTTTGAAGGATTTACACGTTAATCAATCTCAGATTTTTCGACCATTTAATGATAACCTGACTCTATCTGAAAGAGAGGCTGTTAAATCTCTGACACAAAATGAACATATAGTTATAGTAGGTGCAGATAAGGGTGGAGCACTGGTCATATGGGACAAGCAGCATTATACACAAGAGGCCAAGTGACAGCTATCTGATAAAGTGATTTATTCAGTTATATCTGCTAAACCCCACACAAGATTATAAATATGAAATAGATAAGTTTCTTGATGGGGCCAAAGATCAAGGTGTTATTACAGCCTCTTTGTTGACCCAGTTGAAGGTTGATGCACCTGTACCTCAATATTTTTATTTGGTTCCCAAGATTCACAAAACACTTAATAATCCACCTGGGCGCCCTATCGTGGCAAGCAGAGGTTCATTAATTGAACCATTTTCAGAATATTTAGAATATAGGTTAAAACAGCTTCTTCCATTGGTTACAGCTAGGATTCGGGACACCAAACAGTTCTTATTACTGATGGATAATCTACAGATTCCTCCTACAGCCCAGTTGGGGACACTAGATATCCAATCTTTGTACACGAGCATAACTCATGAGGGAGGAATGAGGGCTATACAATATTGGATGGAACAGTTTAGATTAATCAGGGAAGAAGAATGTGAATTTTTGTTACATCTGTTAAAATTGGTGTTAGAACATAATTTTTTTTTTATTTCAAAACCAATGGTATTTACAGTTAAAGGGAACGACTATGGTGGCAACTTTTGCCCCAATTTATGCAGACCTGTTTATGGGATATTTTGAGGTTCAGTATATTTACACAGCTCCATCATGTTTTAAATCTAAGCCCATAATGTGGCATAGATATCTTGATGATTGTTGGGTTGTGTGTGTGTGGGGGGGGGGGTGAATAGACTGACTGGCATTCATTTGTGACATATCTTAATCATAACATATATGGTATTAAATTTATCGGGGGTATAAACCCCACGGAGGTTGATTTTTTTGGATGTTAGGGTTAGTAAGGCAAGGGATGGTACTTTAGTTACTGACCTTTACAGAAAACCATTTTCCAAGAATGCTTTTTTATATGCTGACAGCTGTCACCCCCGCCACACAATCCACAATATACCATGGTCACAATTTCAACGAGTCAGGAGAATTTGCTCCAATGAGTCTTTGTTTGATACACAGGCCAGATTTAGATTTGAAAACTAGATTTACTAAAAGAGGTTATAACAATGATAGATAGAGCACATAGGCAATCCAAAAATGGTGATAGAACACAGATGCTGTTGGACAGAGAGACGATTGTTAGGTCAGGTAATGAAAAGGTGAGATTTATCACCACTTATGGTGCAAACACCTTTCATATTAAAGATATTATTTCTAAATATTTGCATGTCCTACATTCAGACCCCCTTTTTACACAAGTAGTTCAGGATGAGTGTAGTTTTGGATATAGAAGAGGAAAGTCACTGGGGCAGCATTTTTCAGCCTTCAAGAAGGGCAGTAAAGTGATTTCTAAACCAGTTGTTAGTACAGTGGGAAGCACTTATTGTGGTTTTTGTAAATACTGCAAATTGATGTCCAAGACTAAGTCTTTTTCATCAGTTAATACCAGGAGGGTGTTTGATATTAAATATATAATAAAATGTACTAGCACATGGGTCGCCTATATGGCTATATGCCAATGTGGGGCATTTTATATAAGTCAGACCTCATGTGCATTGAAACAGAGAATAACCCTCCATATTAGTGATATAAAGTGTCAGTGGGTTCGTAGTGCTTTATACAAACACAAATTAATTCATACTACAGCTCATTTTGTGTTTGTTGGTTTAGAAATGGAAATACATTAGAAGACAATATCACACTTAAACACAAAATATTGACTGAATAGGAACGTCATTGGATAGTCAATTTGGGTGTC